>NW_020258355.1:0-6392 GCF_003255815.1 Theropithecus gelada | reverse complement strand
GGGCAAGGACTTCATGTCTAAAACACCAAAAGCAATGGCAACTAAAGTCAAAATTGACAAATGGCATCTCATTAAACTAAAGAGCTTCTGTAAAGCAAAAGAAACCACCATCAGAGTGAACAGGCAACCTACAGAATGGGAGAAAATTTTTGCAATCTACTCATCTGAAAAAGGGCTAATATCCTGACAAAGGGCTAATAAAAAACTCAAACAAATTTACAAGAAAAAAACAAACAAATCCATCAAAAAGTGGGCAAAGGATATGAGCAGACACTTCTCAAAAGGAGACATTCATACAGCCAACAGATGCATGAAAAAATGCTCATCATCACTGGCCATCAGAGAAATGCAAATCAAAACCACAACAAGATACCATCTCACACCAGTTGGAATGGCAATCATTAAAAAATCAGGAAACAACAGGTGCCAGAGAGGATGTGGAGAAATAGGAACACTTTTACACTGTTGGTGGGACTGTAAACTAGTTCAACCATTGTGGAAAACAGTGTGGCGATTCCTCAAGGATCTAGAACTAGAAATACCATTTGACCCAGCCATCCCATTACTGGGTATATACCCTAAGGATTATAAGTCATGCTGCTATAAAGACACATGCACACGTATGTTTATTGCAGCACTATTCACCATAGCAAAGACTTGGAATCAATCCAAAAGACCATCAGTGACAGACTGAATTAAGAAAATTTGGCACATATACACCATGGAATAGTATAGATTTAGCACTATTAAAACTAATAAATGTTAACCCTAATTATGTTATCTTTCTTTATATTAAAATTGTGTTTTTGTAATAAGTATTGATTGTGCCTTCCTCTTGGATTTGCAAACTCATTTTTGTCTTTAGTTCCTCTGATGATTAATAACTCTAGAAGATATAGCAAAATTGTACTTCAGACTGGCAATTTAACTGCTTCTTTTAAATACAAGTAAGTTTGCAGTTGACTTCTTATTTATATGTATGTTATACATAAAGAAAACCATACAAATAAAAATTTATACATTGATGAATTATCACAAAATGAATGTAAGCTTATAAATAACCCCCAGATCTTTATCCTTACTCTATCCAAATGCAAGTGTTATCCTGACTTCTAAAGATCATATTTGTTAGTTGCTAGAGTTAGCATTAAGTGGAATTATAGAACATTCACTCTTTCATGTGGCTTCTTTCATTCAATACAATGCTTGTGAGATTTATCCATGTTATTGCTTATAGCAGTAGATTATTTATTTTGATTGGGGTAGCATACTTAGCTGTGTAAATATATTCTCTAAATTGTAGCTACTGAAAAACAGAATTTGTTAACTTTAATTTTAATGTGGCATTTTATTAATCTTTTCTTTATGGTTAAAGCCTCTTCTCTTTTGAGACAAGGTCTCGCTCTGCGGCCCAGGCTGGAATGCAGTGGTGCCAACATGGCTCACTGCAGCCTTGACTTCCTGGGCTCAAGCAATCCTCCCATGTCAGCCTCCCCAGTAGCAGGGACTATAGATGTGTACAACCACTCCTAACAAAAATTTTTTAAAAATAGAAACATGGTCTCCCCATGTTTCCCAGGCTGGTGTCAAACTCCTGGGTTGAATCCTTTTTAATTTGTGTCAAGAATTAGTTCTCCAAACCACATGTATATTCCTAATACCCATGACAGTTAATTTTATATGTCAAGTTGACTGGGTCATGGGGTATTGAGATATTTGGTTAAATATTATCCTGGATGTTTCTGTGTGTGTGTGTGTGTGTGTGTGTGTGTGTGTGTGTGTGTGTGTTTTGTTTTGGTAATATTAATATTTAAATCAGTAGACCGAATAAAGCAGATTGCCCTCTCTAATGTAGATGGGACTCAGTCAATCAGACAAAGACCTGAGTAGAAGAAAAACCTAATTTCCCCAAAGTCCTTAAAATTGGGACATCGGAGGGTGGAGCAAGATGGCCAAATAGGAACAGCTCCAGTCTCCAGCTCCCAGAACGAGCGACACAGAAGACAGGTGATTTCTGCATTTTCAACTGAGGTACTGGGTTCATCTCACTGGGGATTGCCGGACAATTTGCCTGGAGGATCCCACGCCCACGGAGCCTCCCTCATTGCTAGCACAGCAGTCTGCAATCTAACTGCAAGGCAGCAGCAAGGCTGGGGGAGGGGTGCCCGCCATTGCTGAGGCTTAAGTAGGTAAACAAAGCCGCTGGGAAGCTCGAACTGGGTGGAGCTCATAGCAGCTCAAGGAGGGCTGCCTGTCTCTGTAGACTCCACCTCTGGGGACAGAGCACAGCTGAACTACAACAACAACAACAACAACAACAACAACAGCAGCAGAAACCTCTGCAGACACAAACGACTCTGTCTGACAGCTTTGAAGAGAGCAGTGGATCTCCCAACATGGAACTTGAGATCTGAGAATGGACAGACTGCCTGCTCAAGTGGGTCCCTGACCCCTGAGTAGCCTAACTGGGAGACATCCCCCACTAGGGGCAGACTGACACCCCACACCTCACATGGTGGAGTACACCCCTGAGAGGAAGCTTCCAAAGCAAGAATCAGACAGGTACACTCGCTGTTCAGAAATATTCTATCTTCTGCAGCCTCTACTGCTGATACCCAGGCAAATAGGGTCTGGAGTGGACCTTAAGCCATCTCCAACAGGCCTACAGCTGAGGGTCCTGACTGTTAGAAGAAAAACTAACAAACAGGAACGACACCCACACCAAAACCCCATCAGTACGTCACCATCATCAAAGACCAGAGGCAGATAAAACCACAAAGATGGGGAAAAAGCAGGACAGAAAAGCTGGAAATTCAAAAAATAAGAGTGCATCTCCCCCTCCAAAGGAACGCAGCTCATCGCCAGCAATGGATCAAAGCTGGATGGAGAATGATTTTCATGAGTTGAGAGAAGAAGGCTTCGGTCCATCAAATTTCTCAGAGCTAAATGAGGAATTACGTACCCAGCGCAAAGAAACTAAAAGTCTTGGAAAATAGAGTGGAAGAATTGATAACTAGAATAATTAATGCAGAGAAGGCCATAGACGAACTGACAGAGATGAAAACCATGACACAAGAAATACCTGACAAATGTACAAGCTTCAATAACCAACTCGATCAACTGGAAGAAAGAGTATCAGTGATTGAGGATCAAATGAATGAAATGAAGCGAGAAGAGAAATCTAAAGAAAAAAGAAGAAAAAGAAATGAACAAAGCCTGCAAGAAGTATGGGAT
Source organism: Theropithecus gelada (assembly GCF_003255815.1). Taxonomy (NCBI): domain Eukaryota; kingdom Metazoa; phylum Chordata; class Mammalia; order Primates; family Cercopithecidae; genus Theropithecus; species Theropithecus gelada. The sequence continues at coordinate 3,158 of NW_020258355.1, read as the reverse complement.
TATGTGAAAAGACCAAATCTACATCTGATTGGGGTGCCTAAAAGTGAGGGGGAAAATGGAACCAAGTTGGAAAACACTCTTCAGGATATCATCCAGGAGAACTTCCCCAACCTAGTAGGGCAGGCCAACATTCAAATTCAGGAAATACAGAGAACATCACAAAGATACTCCTCGAGAAGAGTAACTCCAAGGCACATAATTGCCAGATTCACCAAAGTTGAAATGAAGGAAAAAATCTTAAAGGCAACCAGAGAGAAAGGTCGAGTTACCCACAAAGGGAAGCCCATCAGACTAACAGCAGATCTCTTGGCAGAAACTCTACAAGCCAGAAGAGAGTGGGGGCCAATATTCAACATTCTTAAAGAAAAGAATTTTAAATCCAGAATTTCATATCCTGCCAAACTAAGTTTCGTAAGTGAAGGAGAAATAAAATCCTTCACAGATAAGCAAATGCTTAGAGATTTTGTCATCACCAGGCCTGCCTTACAAGAGACCCTGAAGGAAGCATTAAACATGGAAAGGAACAACTGGTACCAGCCATTGCAAAAACATGCCAAAATGTAAAGACCATCGAGGCTAGGAAGAAACTGCATCAACTAATGAGCAAAATAACCAGTTAATATCATAATGGCAGGATCAAGTTCATGCATAACAATATTAACCTTAAATGTAAATGGACTAAAGGCCCCAATTAAAAGACACAGACTGGCAAATTGGATAAAGAGTCAAGACCCATCAGTTTGCTGTATTCAGGAGACCCATCTCACATTCAGAGACATACATAGGCTCAAAATAGAGGGATGAAGGAAGATCTACCAAGCAAACGGAGAACAAAAAAAAGCAGGGGTTGCACTACTAGTCTCTGAAAAAATAGACTTTAAACCATCAAAGATCAAAAGAGACAAAGAAGGCCATTTCATAATGGTAAAGGGATCAACTCAACAGGAAGAGCTAACGATCCTAAATATATATGCACCCAATACAGGAGCACCCAGATTCATAAAGCAAGTCCTTAGAGACTTACAAAGAGACTTAGACTCCCATACAATAATAATGGGAGACTTCAACACCCCACTGTCAACATTAGACAGATCAACGAGACAGAAAGTTAACAAGGATATCCAGGAAATGAACTCACCTCTGCAGCAAGCAGACCTAATAGACATCTACAGAACTCTCCACCCCAAATCAACAGAATATACATTCTTCTCAGCACCACATCACACTTATTCCAAAATTGGCCACATAATTGGAAGTAAAGCACTCATCAACAAATGTACAAGAACGGAAATGATAACAAATTTTCTCTCAGACCACAGTGCAATCAAACTAGAACTCAGGACTATGAAACTCAATCCAAACCGCTCAACTACATGGAAACTGAATAACCTGCTCCTGAATGACTACTGGGTACATAACAAAATGAAGGCAGAAATAAAGATATTCTATGAAAACCAATGAGAACAAAGATACAACATACCAGAATCTCTGGGACACATTTAAAGCAGTGTGGAGAGGGAAATTTATAGCACTAAATGCCCACAAGAGAAAGCTGGAAAGATCTAAAATTGACACTCTAATATCACAATTAAAAGAACTAGAGAAGCAAGAGCAAACACATTCAAAAGCTAGCAGAAGGCAATAAATAACTAAGATCAGAGCAGAACTGAAGGAGATACAGACACAAAAAACCCTCCAAAAAATCAATGAATCCAGGAGTTGGTTTTTTGGAAAGATCAACAAAATTGATAGACTGGTAGCAAGACTAATAAAGAACAAAAGAGAGAAGAATCAAATAGACGCAATAAAAAATGATAAAGGGGATATCACCACCGACCCCACAGAAATACAAACTACAATCAGAGAATACTATAAATACCTCTATGCAAATAAACTAGAAAATCTAGAAGAAATGGATAATTTCCTGGACACTTACACTCTCCCAAGACTAAACCGGGAAGAAGCTGAATTCCTGAATAGACCAATAGCAGGCTATGAAATTGAGGCAATAATTAATAGCCTACCAACCAAAAAAATCCAGGACTGGATGGATTCACAGCTGAATTCTACCAGAGGTACAAGGAGGAGTTGGTACCATTCCTTCTGAAACTATTCCAATCAATAGAAAAAGAGGGAATCCTCTCTAACTCATTTTATGAGTCCAACATCATCCTGATACCAAAGCCTGGCAGAGACAAAACAGAAAAAGAGATTTTTAGACCAATATCCCTGATGAACTTTGATGCAAAAATCCTCAATAAAATGCTGGGAAACCAGATCCAGCAGCACACCCAAAACTTTTCCACCATGATCAAGTGGGCTTCATCCCTGGGATGCAAGGCTGGTTCGACATACACAAACCAATAAACATAATCCAGCATATAAACAGAACCAAAGACAAAAACCACATGATTATCTCAATAGATGCAGAAAAAGCCTTTGACAAAATTCAACAGCCCTTCATGCTAAAAATGCTCAATAAATTCGGTATTGATGGAACGTATCTCAAAATAATAAGAGCTATTTATGACAAACCCACAGCCAATATCATACTCAATGGGCAAAAACGGGAAAATTTCCCTTTGAAAATTGGCTTAAGACAGGGATGTCCTCTCTCACCACTCCTATTCAACATAGTGTTGGAAGTTCTGGCTAGGGCAATCAGGCAAGAGAAAGAAATCAAGGGTATTCAGTCAGGAAAAGAAGAAGTCAAATTGTCCCTGTTTGCAGATGACATGATTGTATATTTAGAAAACCTCATTGTCTCAGCCCAAAATCTCCTTAAGCTGATAAGCAACTTCAGCAAAGTCTCAGGATACAAAATTAATGTGCCAAAATCACAAGCATTCTTATACACCAGTAACAGACAGACAGAGAGCCAAATCATGAATGAACTTCCATTCACAATTGCTTCAAAGAGAATAAAATACCTAGGAATCCAACTTACAAGGGATGTTAAAGGACCTCTTCTAGGAGAACTACAAACCACTGCTCCGTGAAATAAAAGAGGACACAAACAATTGAAGAACATACCATGCTCATGGATAGGAAGAAATCAATATCATGAAAATGGCCATACTGCCCAAGGTAATTTATAGATTCAATGTCATTCCCATGAAGCTACCAATGAGTTTCTTCACAGAATTGGAAAAAACTGC
>NW_020258354.1:6840-10953 GCF_003255815.1 Theropithecus gelada | reverse complement strand
TCTGGGCTCCGGGGACTCAGAATGACCCTCGTATCGCCCTGCTGGGACGGCATGTCTACAGGAACCCCAACGGCGAGGGTCTGCCACACTGGCCGCTGTTCGACCAGGAGGAGCAATACCTGCAGCTGAACCTACAGCCTGCCGTGGGCCGGGCTCTGAAGGCCCACAGGTTCCAGTTCTGGAAGAAGGCGCTGCCCCAGAAGAAGATGCAGGAGCTCGAGGAGCCTGAAGAGAAACACACAGAGCTGTAGCTCCCTGTGCCAGGGAGGAGGGGTTGGGCTCGCTAACAGGCGAGCATCAGCCTGCTGTGCCCACACACACCCACTGAGGAGAAAGAACTTGATTCCTTCATCCACGTAGCCATTCATTCATTCTTCCATCCATCCATTCAAAAGCATTTATTTAGAACTTACTCAGGCATGAGGGCTCATATATGTAATCCCAGCTATTGGGGAGGCTGAGATGGGAGGATGGCTTGAGGCCAGAGGTTTGAGACCAGCCAGGGCAATACAGTGAGACCCCTTCTCAAAAAAAAAAAAAAGAGAGAGAGAGATTAGAAACTAAATAGGAAAGTTTTGAGCTTCAAGTCAGTGACAAGTAAAAAAGATTTTTAAAAAGCAAAGAAAACAAAATATAAGGAAAAAAAACTCTGAGAAAAATAAAAACAAAAAACGAATAATAAGCCAGGCACTGTGGTTCATGCCGTAATCCCAGCACTTTTGGGAGGTCAAGGTGGGCAGATCTCCTGAGGACAGGAGTTTGAGACCAGCCTGGCCAACATGGTAAAACCGCATCTCTACGAAAAATGCAAAAATTAGACGGGCGCAGTGGTGCACACCTATAATCCCAGCTACTCAGGAGGCTGAGGCAGGAGAATCACTTGAACCTGGGAGGCAGAGGTTGCAGTGGGCCAAGATTGTGCCACTGCACTCCAGCCTCGGCAGGAAGAGCAAGATTGCATTTGAAAAAAAAAAAAGAGAGAGAGACTAGAAGAAGCTACAGCATGATGTTAGTTACCAAACCTGCCATGGGTCCTGTCTTGTTAGACACACTCGATAGATCCACCACTGAGCTGTGGATGGGCAAACCCCAGTGGAAACCCACCCTCCCCAACACCCCACTGAGCGCTGGGCCCCATCCTCCCTCCCTCACCTCCACCTTCTCCCTGCCTTCTCTCTTCTCTCCTCTGAGCCCCCAGGCCTTTCCCACTTTGAGGGAGGTGTTTGAAGAATGTTGCCCACACCTGAGTGTGAGAAGCCTATGCCTGTTCATCCGTGAGAGGTCTGAAAAAATAAAAATAAATTCTAAAAAAGCCTCTATCTGCCTCTCCACAAGCCCCAAGTGATCCTATATCTGTGAGTGGCCAGTAGGGAACCTGGACACCGGAATCCTAGTGTCTTAATCCATTCAGCTGCTATAGCAAAACTACTACCGGCTAGGCTAGGCGCAATGACCCACACCTATAATCCCAGCACTTTGGGAAGCCGAAGTGGGCGGATCACTTGAGGCCAGGAGTTTGAGACGAGCCTGGCCAACATGGTGAAACCCTGTGTCTACTAAAAATACAAAAATTAGCCAGGCTTTGTGGTGCACACTTAGAATGTCAGCTACCCGGGAGGCTGAGACACAAGAATCACTTGAACCCAAGAGGCAGAGTTTGCAGTGAATCGAGATTGCACCACTGCACTCTAGTCTGGGCAACAGAGAGAGACCCTGCCTCAAAAATTAAATAAATAAATAAATATTACCGGTTAGGCCAGGTGCAGTGGCTCATGCCCGTAATCGCAGCACTAGTGAAGGCTGGGGTGGGCCTCCTGAGCTTGAGCCCAGGAATTGGAGACCAGCCTAGGCAGCATGGAGAAATGCCATCTCTACAAAAAAAAGCAAAATTATTTGGATGTGGTGGCACACACCTGTAGTCTCAGTTACTCAGGAGGCTAAGGCCAGCGAATCAGTGAGCCTGGGAGGTCAAGGCCACAGTGAGTCGTGATTCCACTGTAGCAGGACGAGCCGCAGACAAAACTCCTCAGACACCGGAGTAAAGAAGGAAGAGGTTTTTTATTCGGCCTGGAGCGTCGGCAGACTCGCGTCTTAAGAGCCGAGCTCCCCGAGAAAGGAATACTTGGCCTTTTTAAAGGCTTACAACTTTAAGGGGTCCACGTGAAAGGGTCGTGATAAATCCAGCAAGCGTGGGAAACGTGACTGGGGCCTACATGCATCAGCTAACAGAACAAAAAGTTTTACAATGCTTTTTTCATACGGTGTCTGGACTTTACAGATAACACAAGTAGTTTAGGCCAGGGGTTGATGTTATTATTATTACTTTGTTTAACTCCTAGGGCCGGGTGGTGGTGCCAAGGTTGTCTGGCTATTTATCTTACTTTTGTTTCTTTCTCGCTTTCCTCCTGTCTTGTGAACTAGGCAAGGTGGGGGGAGGAGGGCAGCAGGAGTAGTAGTGGTCTCCTTCCTTATCCCCACCTTTGAGAATTTTCACTAATTAGTGGGAGTTCTCACTTTTATTTTTACTTTCTGAGTCTCTTTGCAAGACAGAACGATAGTGTTTTATGTCATATACTTGTGCTGAAGTTTTCTGATGAACCATGGTAGCTACAAAACCTTCTTTCATTTGAAGGAACAAGTGTAATACACAGGGGAGCAGCAAGCAACTTTCTATTACCAGTAACATACTTATAATGAGGGTGTTAAATTTTTATAGCTGGAAACTGTTTTCTAAATGAAGACCTAGGATCAAACCTGTGTTAAACTTGTACAGGCACATGTATCAACTTTGTCATGTCCTAAGCAGGTTAGTTTTGTCTCTGGGTCTGAAAAGCTTTTTCTTAGCGAGTAGCACAGTTTTTTTTAATAACAAGTTTTTAAGAGCCAGATGCTTGAACTCAGGGCATCTGTTTGGGGAAAGAGTTAAAGTAAAGTTATCTTGAGGCATTAACTCTTTTGCTTCTCAAGGCCGTTGGTCTCTTATGTTAGCCTTTTTATAAACACAACATGAAGAAATATCTAGGCTGCCAGCAATGTTTTCAGCCAACTGAGCAAATAGGTTTTTTTCTGTTTTTACTAAAGAAAGAGGTTCTACTAAGAAACCTCTAAAGGAAGAGGTTCTGGTAACTTCTGGTTTATATGTTTAAAGAATGACTGTAAGACTCGGAATTGTTGCTGGACTGAACAGGTCTGGGTTTTCTAAGTAGTAAATGTACAGTGGGGACACCTTATATAGGTGTTTCTTCTAGCGTGGTTATGGGGAGTGTAACAACAAAACAATGTACAGCATATTCATATCCAGCAAGGGTAAAAGAGGTCCTCACTTGGGGAAAAGGTTGAACACAGCGACAGAACAATAGGAAAACAGTTAGTATTGCGGGGAAACTATTAAGATTTTTAACTACATTTACTTGCTTGATGAGTCCTCAAGCTTCGGCTGTGCGTAGACTAGTCAGCCTCCGGTGTGTGACTAGAGCAGGGCTGTTGTCCTCAGCAGCAGCTTGGTCTCGTCTCAGGATCAGTCGGGTTGGATGATCTGCGTCCTGCTGGCCGGTCCACTTCTCCTGAGCTGCCGGTGTTAGCTGACTGTGGTGGATCCAAGACACAACACCTGCAACTTTAACAGCAGTGGGAGTGGACAAGGTTACAGTATAGGGTCCATCCTATATGGGTGCTAGAAAAATTAGATTTTACTTTAAACAGAGTCACTAGATTTAAAGGGGTGTCAGGCTTTTAGGCGTTTTCATTTATTTAATTATGAACACTTTGTATGGCTATTTTTAAAGCCTGCATTTGTTTTCTTAAGGTTAATTTCTTTAGTTTCTGGAGGTCACCTTTAATTTGACCTATGATTTGGGGGTGGCCGACCAAACAAAATTTTATAGGGCAAATACCTAGTTTGTTTGGTGGGGGTGCACCTGACTCGGAGGAGGACCATAGGCAAAAACCTGATTTTTATCTTAAATGAGCAAACAAGCGCTAGCATGTACAATAGTCTCCAGCATGGGGCAGTTCTGCAAAGTCTATAAGCAAGTTTTCACAAGGTATGGCTCTTTTTACTGTTTTTTTTTTTGTTTGTTTTTGTTTTTTTTTTTTTTTTTTTTTTTTTTGACG
>NW_020258354.1:0-6747 GCF_003255815.1 Theropithecus gelada | reverse complement strand
TTTTGAGACGGGGTCTCGCTCTGTCACCCAGGCTGGAGTGCAGTGGCCGGATCTCAGCTCACTGCAAGCTCTGCCTCCCGGGTTCACGCCATTCTCCTGCCTCAGCCTCCCGAGTAGCTGGGACTACAGGCGCCCGCCACCTCTCCCGGCTAGTTTTTTGTATTTTTTAGTAGAGACGGGGTTTCACCGGGTTCGCCAGGATGGTCTCGATCTCCTGACCTTGTGATCCGCCCGTCTCGGCCTCCCAAAGTGCTGGGATTACAGGCTTGAGCCACCGCACCCGGCCCTTTTTACTGTTTAGGTTTCTTAGAGGAGGGGTTTTTCTCCCCACCCCCCCCCCCTTTGTAACTCTATTTAGTGGCTTAGCCTTCAGTGAGAAATTGGAATCCAGATACAGCAGAATCTTGCTGCTTTTAACTTCTAATGTGACCATGGGCTCCTGGGAGCCTAATGAGAAGGTGCTTAGTCTGCCCCAGTCTTTATATTCTTCAGCTCCTGTCAGTCTGATCAGATCAGTATTTGGTTCCTCCAAGGTGCAGCAGCCCTTGGCCGATGGCCTCTTTGTCTTGCGGCCTTTGCCGTTTCCTTTATTGCCTTTTTGAACATTTATCCTTCTAGTGTCCTTTTTTTTGCATCTCGCACATTAATCTCTCTCTAGCCTTGTCCGGCTCTTGAATCCTTGCCTAACTTGACTTCTTTCACATTTACATCCACGTCCACGTCTTCTCACATGACTAATTTCTCTTTTTTTACACTTACTCTTAGTCTTTCTTTTTCTTTTTGCTCTTTCCCAGTTTACTGATGCCCAAGGCTGGTCCCAGACGTCAAGTCTGCTAGAGTAAACTGAGTCCAACACTTCTACACAGTCATGCTTGACAGGGCTCTCTGATACCGGGAGCCAGGTGGTGGGTTCAGGGTGTTACAAACTTCAATGGTTATACGGGGATTTTCACAGAGCAAACTTTGGTACTTGGTGAGTCTAGCATTCGTTAACCAATGATGTCCTTTAGTATTCATTAAAGTTACCACAGCATGGGGGGCCTTTATGTTCAAGTTTTGCCCAAGAGTCAGCTTATCTGCTTCTTGTACTAGCAGGGCAGTTGCTGCCAAGGCCCTCAAACATGGGGGCCATCCTTTAGAAACCCCGTCTAGTTGTTTAGAGAGGTTGGCCACCGGCCTTCGCCAGACCCCCACAGTTTGGGTTAAAACTCCAACTGCCATCTTTTCTCTCTCTGACACATACAATGTAAAAGGCTTTGTCAGATCGGGTAGCCCCAGGGCTGGGGCTGACAGAAGTTTTTCCTTTAACTCATGAAAGGCTTGCTGTTGTTGGGATCCCCATTTAAAAGGTTCCCGGTCCCCCCGTTTGTGACCTCATGCAAAGGCTTGGCTGATATTGCAAAGTTTGGGATCCACAGTCTGCAAAATCCCACAGCTCCTAAGAATTTTCCCACCTGCCTTCTGCTCTTAGGCTCCGGTAGATTGCCAATGACCTGCTTTCTTTCTGATCCCAGGCTGCGCTCCCCCTGTCGGATAGTAAATCCCAGGTAACGTACCTTCTGTCAGCAGATCTGAGCTTTTTTCTTGGACACTTTACACCCATAGTCCTCCAGGTGCCGGAGTAGGGCGTCCGTTCCCTTGGCGCACCCGACTGCTGTGGGGTGTCCCAGCAGAAGGTCATCAACGTACTGGAGCAACACACAGCCTAGGTCTCTGGTGGGAAACTTCTGGAGGTCTCGAGCCAATGCCTCCCCGAAGATGGTGGGGGAGTTCTTGAACCCTTGGGGAAGCGAGGTCCAAGTGTAGTGAGTAGTGACACCTGACTCCGGATCTTCCCACTGAAAGGCAAACAGCTTCTGGCTCTCACGGGCTAATCTGATGCTAAAGAAAGCATCTTTCAGGTCCAAGCAGGTGAACCAGGTATCCTCAGCTGGCAGCAACCCCAACAATGTGTACGGGTTAGGTACCGTTGGATGTAAAGTCACTGTAGCTTGATTAACCAAGCGCAAATCCTGTACTGGCCTGTAGTCCTTGGTCCCTGGCTTGGGAACCGGCAGGAGGGGAGTAGTCCATGGACACTGACAAGAAAATATAATTCCAAAGGTTCTCAGGTGCTTGAGATGGACCTGGATACCTTCAAGAGCTTCTCTGGGGACTGAGTACTGTTTTTGCCTAACCGGCTGTGCCCAGGCTTAACTTCTATAAGTACGGGGGCTTGGTTGACGGCCAACCCTGGAGGGTTGTCTTCTGCCCACACTTTTGGCCACCGCTTAGCCAGAGCGGGTCTTATCTCTTGGCTCAGCTCAGTTAAGAAAAGTCTCCATTCTTCCTCTTGGGGTACCGTAAGGGTCATAATGACTCCCATTCCAGGTCAGTTTAGCAGCAAAGACCTGTGCTCTGAAAAGGAGATAGTGGCTCTCAGCTCGCTAACAAGTCCCTTGCCAACAAGGGCAAGGAACAGTCAGGCATGTACAAAAACTGGTGAGTCACTTTATGTCCTCCTACAGTACAAGTCTGAGGGAATCAGAAAGCTTGCTTTGCTGAAACCCCCGTGGCTCCAATTACCTCAATAGTCTTTTTGGATAAGGGGGCGACTGGGGTGGTTACTACAGAATGTTCAGCACTGGTATCTACAAGAAAATCAATGTCTTTACACCCGACTGTCATCCTGACCATAGGCTCTTTGGGGGCACTTGAGCCGGGTCCCCCTCAGTCCAATAACCCTTCTGCCAGGTTGAGCAGGGCCCCTTCCTCCTTGTCTGGAGCCTCCTGCTCTGAGCCTCCTTGTTTTCCTTTTAGCTGAGGGCATTTGTTCTTCCAATGTCCCATTTCCTTACAATAAGCACACTGGTTACTCTCAGGGGCATTTGTACCCCAGTTTTGTGTCGCAAACCAGCTGCCAAGGGAAGGGTTTCTCCCGAGGCTTCACCTCCTCTCTTGTCTACTCTGGGTGGCCTAGGGATATGTTTGTCTTGCGGAGGCGCAAGCACTGTGGGCTCAAGAGTGGGGAGCCTCTCTCCCTGGTAAGGGGAGGGCACCACTGGGATCACTGGTGCCATCTCCTGCAATGGATCTTCTGATGTTGGGTCGAACAGAACTTCAGGAGTTGATTTCCCTCGGCGAGTGGAGCGGGATCCTTCCTTGGCTGTCTGTCCCTTTGCTACTAGCACTGCTGCTGCCTGCCCTCTTAGCCACTGTGGGGGGTCTAGCACCAGTTGTAACCAAGTGTCTATGTATGGCAACTGGTCTGAGTGTCCTGACTTACCAGTTACCTTGTGCCATACCTTAGAAACAAGGAACCTGTCCAGGCTTCCTTCTGATGGCCAACCCACTTCTAATGTTGGCCAATCTATTTCACACAAAGTTCTAAGTTTTCCTGGTGTCATAGTAACCCCAGAGTCTCCATTAAATCCCTTCTTAAAATGTTTCAACATAGTTCCTAGCGGAGTGGGCTTACTTTGTGTCTGACCCATGTTTCCTCGAGACAAAACACCACGCTCACACCACATGCACACCACAAAACAAAGAACGGGTAAAAAGGGCGCACACACACCTTTTCAGTTTATACCAAACCAGAATCAAAACCAAAATCAGAGTACCCAGAAATCCGAGCCAGGTCAAAACCAAAACCAAAGTATCAAACAATTCAAGTCAAGTCAAAAACAAAAACCAAAGTGCTGGTACAGGCATGCTGTGGGTGATCAGGCCACGCTTCCACTCAAATGGAGTGGGCAAGTTCCAAAGACTAGTCTTACCAAGTTTCAGATGTCCGGACTTAAAGTGCAGGTTCCTTCCTGGTGTTCAGCCACTGTGTTGATCCTCCACGGGGACCTGCTGTGCACTGCTCGGAGGAAGCATTCCACCGGGGCAATTGCCTACACGGGAGCGCTCTCAGGATCCGCATCGCTCCAGCTGGCCAGAGTTCCCCCAAGGGATGCTCTATAGGGCAGGCATAAGCTGCCTAAGGGGCTGCCTCGACCATCCGTTAATCACCTCACTTCCCGGTCAGGGAACCAAGAAATGTAGCAGGACGAGCCGCAGATAAAACTCCTCAGACACCGGATTAAAGAAGGAAGAGGTTTTTTATTCAGCCAGGAGCCTTGGCAGACTCGCGTCTTAACAGCCGAGCTCCCGGAGAAAGAAATATTTGGCCTTTTTAAAGGGAGGGGCTGTAGAAATCGCACAGCCCGTTCGGAGGATGCTAAAGGGGCCTAGGCAGAAGGGAAGTGGCCGTGCCCGGGCCTGCCTGCCACTAGATCCCCACCCATCTATGACTGCTCAGTCCTGCTCTCCTACCAGACCCACCTTTCCCTGAAAAGCCAGCGCACCCCACCCACTCCCTGCCCAGTCCAAACTCCGAGGCTGGGCGAGGCACTGATCCACGGCTGGAACGACCCGGGCAGCCTCTGGGTGAACAGCAGCCTGTCCGCGGACAGCGAACCGAGACCAGCAAGTTGACCATGCGGCTGCACGGACTTCGGGCGCGGCTGAGTGCGGTGGCCTGTGGGCTCCTGCTGCTTCTAGTCTGCGGCCAGGGTGAGGCTCCCACGGAGGGGCGACAGGGACCGGGCTCAGATCTGCCAAATGCTGCGGAGGCAGAACCTGACAGTGCGGGAGGGAAGGTGCCTGGGAGGCAGGAGCTGGTGTAGATGACAGCGTGGAACTCGTGAGCCCCACGCCATGCCTCCCAGCCGCCCGAGGTGGGCTCCTAGAAGCGCAGAAAGGGTCTGGCTGCAGGACACCACGGCGAAGAATCAGCAGAGTACAGGGGATCCAGGAGCGCCAGGACATGCCAGGCAGGGTCGGCAGCCCTGGGTGGGAGTGGGTGAGGGATTGGGGGTGCGGGGATTCCGTCCATTTCCCTCTTATGATTGTGGCAGTAGAGGGTGCTGTCGGCCGGTAATAACAATAATAGTTTCTCGCAGCATCTGGCTCTGAGTGTGTGGCGTCCTTGGCCAGGGGGGCGCCCTGACCCCTCCAAAGGGGCTTCAGACAAGATTAGTGGTCCTTGGGGAACAGAAGCCCCCAGGGGCCAAATCCTAAAGGGGATCCAAAAGGCTGCAGTGGCTGGGAGTGATTGGCTCACGCTTGTAATCCCAGCACTTTGGAAGGCCCAGGGGGAGAATCGTTTGAGCCCAGGAGTTGGAGGCCAGCCTGGGCAATATAGTGAGACTCGGTGTGTACAAAATATTTAAAGAAATTAAAGGGCTGTGGTGGCCTGTGACCTGTAGTCCCAACTACTTGGGAGGCTGAGGTGGGAGGATCACTCTAGCAGGGGAGGTTGAGGCTGCAGTGAGCCTTCATCACACTAATGCACTCCAGCCTGGGTGAAAAAGCAAATATCTTTTTCAAGAGAAAAGAGCCAAAGAGCTGTGGTGTCCCTCACGCTATTTACTTCATCCTGGGCAAAGGTACAACTTGGTTTCCAGGGCAAAGGTGACGGCTCTGTGTGCCCGCCAGGCTTCTCCCGGCCCTTATCAGAAGCTCCAGGATTGTTTCCGCCTTTGGTCCTGTTACCTGAAACTCTCCTAAGTCTATAATATGACTGTCTCTCCCAACCCTTTCCTAATTTAATCTGCCCAGGTGGAGTCCATACTCCCTCTGCCCCATGGTGCACTCCTGCAGGGCTTCCTCCCGTGCCTGCCCTTGACCACATTCTAGAATTCACCAAGAGCCCAGCAGGAAGATTTGCCCGGCCTCACAGATGGCTACCTTTTAAAATATTTTTGGCCAAGCACAGTGGCTCACACCTGTTATCCCACACTTTGAGAGGCAGAGATGGGAGGATCACCAACATCACTCATGGTTTGGAGGATGCTTTCTTTATGTCATTTCTTGCCACCTTGGGCATGATATCCCTGAGGACAGGAAACATGCCTGCTCAATTCCCACCATCATCCTACTGTCACATGACCTGGCACACAGTTGAAAGGACACTCTAGTCCCAACAAGGGCATGTGACTCTTTGTTTGAGTGTCTTAGGGCTGAATGATGGTGCCAGGCCCCAAGGAACCTCAGCCTGGTGGGATGGAGACAGGCCCAGGGAGGCAGAGTGGGAAGGGACTGTTACAGGCAGGAAGTTCGTAAAGCCTGTGTTTATATCAGGATCCCTTGAGCTGAGCTGAGGGTGGCAAGGAGGCAGCAATAACAACAGTATGGGAGGGCAGCTGATTGGTCAAACCCAACCGTGATGTCTGTCTCTCTGCCAACAGGCCAGGACTCTGCCAGTCCCATCCGGACCACACACGCGGGCCAGGTGCTGGGAAGTCTTGTCCATGTCAGGGGCGCCGATACCGGGGTCCATACCTTCCTGGGAATTCCCTTTGCCAAGCCACCTCTAGGTCCGCTGCGATTTGCACCCCCTGAGCCCCCTGAATCTTGGAGTGGTGTGAGAGATGGAACCACCCATCCGGCCATGTAAGCTCTCCCAGGGGTCCAGGGAACTCCATGCCCTAGGGCAGGGATGGGGGTGCGCTGAGCTCAGCTAGGCTGCAATTGTCATGTCACCTAAACCCCCACAGCCAGTTTTCCTTCTGAGTTTTGTGGATCCCCACGTGCATTTTTCCAATGAGCATGCTGAGGCTCGGGAGGGCCAAATAACTTCTCAGACTCCTGGCTCAAGGGTTGGCATTTGGGAGGCATTGGCTCCAGGTGCTGAAGGGAGGGGCAGAGACACAGATCTCCCCAGATTCTGGTTATGCCAAGCTTTCTCTGCCACCAGGGGCAGGTGTCTCTGGGAAAGTTTCG
>NW_020258353.1:0-6393 GCF_003255815.1 Theropithecus gelada | reverse complement strand
TAACAGAACACTCAGCAGTTTCTCAGAAAACTTGTTTCCAGATTTCATCTGAGGATATTTCCTTTTTCACCAAAGCCCTCTATGGACTTCCAAATATCACTTTTCCAATTCCACAGGAACTGTCTTAGCGAAAGGCCTCATGAGGGGAAAGCTGTAACTCTGTGAGATGATTTCACAGAACACAAAGAAGTTTCTCAGAAAGCTTCTTTCTCTTTGTTATCAGAGGATATTTCCTTTGGCCCTATGGTCTTCAAAGGGATCCGAAATATGTGTTCTCAGATTCCACAGAAATAAGGCTGGAAAGAGATCCACAAAACATAGATGTAACACTGTGAGTGGATGTCACACATCACAGATCATTTTCTCAGAAAGCTTCTTTCCTGTTTTTCTCTGAGGATATTTTCTTTTTCACCATAGCCCTCTATGGGCTTCCAAAGATCACTCTGCGAATTCCACAAGAACATGCTTAGCGAGTGGCTTCTTGAGAGGGAAGCTGAAACTCTGTGAGATGAATTAACAGAACACTAAGCAGTTTCTCAGAAAGCTTCTTTCCAGATTTCATCGGAGCATATTTCCTTTTTCAGCAGCGCCCTCTATGGGCTTCCAAATATCACTTTGAAAATTCCACAAGCACTGTCTTAGCGAAAGGCTTCTTGAGGGGAAAGATGTAACTCTGTGATATGATTTCACAGAACACAAAAAATTTTCTCAGAAAGCTTCTGTCTCTTTTTTATCCGAGGATATTTCCTTTGGCCCTATAGTCTTCAAAGGGATCCGAAATATCTGTTCTCAGATTCCACAGAAATAAGGCTAGCAAAGACATCCACGAAATACAGACGTAACTCTGTGAGTGGAAGTCACACATCACAAAGCAGTTTCTCAGAAAGCTTCTTTCCAGTTTTTCTCTGAGGATATTTTCTTTTTCACCATAGCCCTCTATGGGCTTCCAAATATCAGTTTGCGAATTCCCCAAGAACAGGCTTGGCGAGCGGCTTCTTGAGGGGAAGCTGTAACACTGTGACATGAATTAACAGAACACAAAGTAGTTTCTCCGAAACCTTCTTTCCAGATTTCATCGGAGGATATTTCCTTTTTCACCAGCGCCCTCTATGGACTTCCAAATATCACTTTGCCAATTCCACAAGAACTGTCTTAGCGAAAGTCTTCTTGAGGGGAAAGCTGTAACTCTGTGAGATGATTTCACAGATCACAAAGAAGTTTCTCAGAAAGCTTCTTTCTCTTTGTTATAGGAGGATATTTGCTTTGGCCCTAGAGTCTTCAAAGGGATCCGAAATATCTGTTCTCAGATCCCACAGAAATAAGGCGAGCAAAGAGATCCACGAAATACAGATGTAACTCTGTGAGATGAATTAACAGAACACTCAGCAGTTTCTCAGGAAGCTTCTTTCAAGATTTCATCTGAGGATATTTCCTTTTTCACCATAGCCCTCTATGGGCTTCCAAATATCACTTTGCCAATTCCACAAGAACTGTCTTAGCGAAAGGCTTCTTGAGGGGAAAGCTGTAACTCTGTCAGATGATTTCACAGATCACAAAGAAGTTTCTCAGAAAACTTCTTTCTCTTTGTTATAGGAGGATATTTCCTTTGGCCCTAGAGTCCACAAAGGGATCCGAAATATCTGTTCTCAGATCCCACAGAAATAAGGCTAGCCAAGAGATCCACGAAATACAGATGTAACGCTCTGAGATGAATTAACAGAACACTCAGCAGTTTCTCAGAAAGCTTCTTTCAAGATTTCATCTGAGGATATTTCCTTTTTCATCATACCCCTCTACGGGCTTCCAAATATCATTTTGCCAATTCCACAAGAACTGTCTTAGCGAAAGCGTTCTTGAGGGGAAAGTTGTAACTCTGTGAGGTGATTTCACAGATCACAAAGAAGTTTCTCAGAAAGCTTCTTTCTCTTTGTTATAGGAGGATATTTCCTTTGGCCCTAGAGTCTTCAAAGGGATACGAAATATCTCTTCTCAGATTCCACAGAAATAAGGCGAGCAAAGTTATCTACGAAATAGAGATGTAACTCAGTGAGATGAATTAAGAGAGCACTCAGCAGTTTCTCAGAAAGCTTCTTTCCAGATTTCATCTGAGGATATTTCCTTTTTCACCATAGCACTCTATGGGCTTCGGAATATCACTTTGCCAATTCCACAAGAACTGTCTTAGCGAAAGGCTTCTTGAGGGGAAAGCTGGAATTCCTTGAGATGATTTCACAGAACACAAAGAAGTTTCTCAGAAAGCTTCTTTCTTTCGTTATCGGAGGATATTTCCTTTGGCCCTAAAGTCTTCTAAGGGATCCGAAATATCTTTTCTCAGATTCCACAGAAATAAGGCTAGCAAAGTGATCCACCAAATAAAGATGTAACTCTGTGAGATGAATTAACAGAACACTCAGCACTTTCTCAGAAATCTTGTTTCCAGATTTCATTGAGGATATTTCCTTTTTCACTATAGCTCTCTATGGGCTTCCAAATATCACTTGGCCAATTCCACAAGAACTGTCTTAGCAAAAGGATTCCTGAGGGGAAAGCTGGAAGTCTGTGAGATGATTTCACAGAACACAAAGAAGTTTCTCAGAAAGCTTCTTTCTATTTGTTATCGGAGGATATTTCCTTTGGCCCTAGAGTCTTCAAAGGGATCCGAAATATCGCTTCTCAGATTCTACAGAAATAAGACTACCAAATAGATTAACGAAATGCAGATATAACTCTGTGAGATGAATCAACAGAACACTCAGCAGATTCTCAGAAAGCTTCTTTCGAGATTTCATCTGAGGATATTTTCTTTTTCACCATAGCCCGCTATGGGCTTCCAAATACCACTTTGCCAATTCCAAAAGAACTGTCTTAGCGAAAGGCTTCTTGAGGGGAAAGTTGTAACACTGTTAGATGATTACACAGAACACAAAGAAGTTTCTCAGAAAGCTTCTTTCTCTTTGTTATCGGAGGGTATTTCGTTGGCCCTAGAGTCTTCAAAGGGATCCGAAATATCTGTTCTCAGATTCCACAGAAATAAGGCTAGCAAAGAAATCCACGAAATACACATGTAATTCTGTGAGATGAATTAAGAGAACTCTCAGCAGTTTCTCAGAAATCTTCCTTCCAGATTTCATCTGAGGATATTTCCTTTTTCACCATAGACCTCTATGGGCTTCCAAATATCACTCGGCAAATTCCACAAGAAGTGTCGTAGCGAAAGGCTTCTTAAGGGGAAAGCTGTACTTCTGTGAGATGATTTCACAGAACACAAAGAAGTTTCTCAGAAAGATTCTTTCTCTTTGTTATCGGAGGATATTCCCTTTGGCCCTAGAGTCTTCAAAGGGATCCGAAATATCTGTTCTCAGATTCCCCAGAAATAAAGTTGCAAAGAGATCCACGAAATACAGATGTAACTCTG
Source organism: Theropithecus gelada (assembly GCF_003255815.1). Taxonomy (NCBI): domain Eukaryota; kingdom Metazoa; phylum Chordata; class Mammalia; order Primates; family Cercopithecidae; genus Theropithecus; species Theropithecus gelada. The sequence continues at coordinate 2,978 of NW_020258353.1, read as the reverse complement.
GGAGATGAATTAACAGAACACTCAGGGGTTTCTCAGAAAGCTTCTTTCCAGATTTCATCTGAGGATATATCCTTTTTCACCATAGCCCTCTATGGGCTTCCAAATATCACTTTGCAATTCCACAAGAACTGTCTTAGCGAAAGGCTTCTGGAGGGGAAAGTTGTAGCTCTGTGACATGATTTCACAGAACACAAAGAATGTTTTCCGAAAGCTTCTTTCTCTTTGTTATCGGAAGATATTTGCTTTGGCCCTGTGTTCTTCCAAGGAATCCGAAATATCTGTTCTCAGATTCCACTGAAATAAGGCTACCTAAGAGATCCACGAAATACAGATGTACCTCTGTGAGATGAACTACCAGAATACTAAGCAGGTTCTCAGAAAGCTTCTTTCCAGTTTTCATCTGAGGATGTTTCCTTTTTCACCATAGCCCTCTAAGAGCTTCCAAATATCACTTTGTCAATTCCACAAGAACTGTCTTACCGAAAGGCCTCTTGAGGGGAAAGCTGTAACTCTGTGAGATGATTTCACAGAACACAAAGAAGTTTCCCAGAAAGCTTCTTTGTCTTTGTTATCGGAGGATACTTCCTTTGGCTCTATAGTCTTCAAAGGGATCCGAAATATGTGTTCTCAGATTCCACAGAAATAAGGCTAGCAAAGAGATCCACGAAATACAGATGTAACTCTGTGAGTGGAAGTCAAACATTACAGAGCAGTTTCTCAGAAAGCTTCTTTCCAGATTTCATCTGAGGATATTTCCTTTTTCACCATAGCCCTCTATGGGCTTCCAAATATCACTTTGCCAATTCCACAAGAACTATCTTAGCGAAAGGCTTTTTGAGGGGAAAGCTGTAACTCTGTGAGATGATTTCAGAGAACCCGAAGAAGGTTCTCAGAAAGCTTCTTTCTCTTTGTTATCGGAGTATATTTCCTTTGGCCCTATAGGCTTCAAAGGGATCCGAAATATCTGTTCTCAGATTCCTCAGAAATAAGGCTAGCAAACAGATCCACGAAATACAGATGTAAATCTGTGAGATTAATTAATAGAACACTAAGCAGTTTCTCTGAAAGCTTCTTTCCAGATTTCATCTGAGGATATTTTCTTTTTCACCATAGCCCTCTAGGGGCTTCCAAATATCACTTTGCCAATTCCACAAGAACTGTCTTAGCAAAAGGCTTCTTGATTGGAAAGCTGTAACTCTGTGAGATGATTTCACAGAACACAAAGAAGTTTCTCAGAGAGCTTCTTTCTGTTTGTTATCGGAGGATATTTCCTTGGCCCTATAGTCTTCAAAGCGATCCGAAATATCTGTTCTCAGTTTCCACAGAATTCAGGATAGCAAGGAGATCCACGAAATACAGATGTAACTCTGTGAGTGGAAGTCACACATCACAGAGCCGTTTCTCAGAAAGCTTCTTTCCAGATTTCATCTGAGGATATTTCCTTTTTCACCATAGCCCTCTAAGGGCTTCCAAATACCACTTTGCCAATTCCAAAAGAACTGTCTTAGCGAAAGGCTTCTTGAGGGGAAAGCTGTAACTCTGTTAGATGATTTCGCAGAACACCAAGAAGTTTCTCAGAAAGCTTCTTTCTCTTTGTTATCGGAGGGTATTTCGTTGGCCCTAGAGTCTTCAAAGGGATCCGAAATATCTGTTCTCAGATTCCACAGAAATAAGGCTAGCAAAGAAATCCACGAAATACACATGTAACTCTGTGAGATGAATTAAGAGAACACTCAGCAGTTTGTCAGAAAGCTTCCTTCCAGATTTCATCTGAGGATATTTCCTTTTTCACCATAGCCCTCTATGGGCTTCCAAATATCACTTGGCAAATTCCACAAGAAGTGTCGTAGCGAAAGGCTTCTTAAGGGGAAAGCTGTACTTCTGTGAGATGATTTCACAGAACACAAAGAAGTTTCTCAGAAAGATTCTTTCTCTTTGTTATCGGAGGATATTTCCTTTGGCCCTAGAGTCTTCAAAGGGATCTGAAATATCTGTTCTCAGATTCCACAGAAATAAAGTTCCAAAGAGATCCACGAAATACAGATGTAACTCTGGGAGATGAATTAACAGAACACTCAGCAGTTTCTCACAAAGCTCCTTTCCAGATTTCATCTGAGGATATTTCCTTTTTCACCATAGCCCCCTATGGGCTTCCAAATATCACTTTGCCAATTCGACAAGAACTGTCTTAGCGAAAGGCTTCTTGAGGGGAAAGCTGTAACTCAGTGAGATGATTTCACAGAACACAAAGAAGATTCTCAGAAAGCTTCTTTCTCTTTGTTATCGGAGGATATTTCTTTGGCCCTAGAGTCTTCAAAGGGATCCGAATTATCTGTTCTCATTTTCCACAGAAATAAAGTTGGAAAGAGATCCACGAAATACAGATGTAACTCTATGAGATGAATTAACAGAACACTCAGCAGTTTCTCAGAAAGCTTCTTTCCAGATTTCATCTGAGGATATTTCCTTTTTCACCATAGCCCTGTATGGGCTTCCAAATATCACTTTGCCAATTCCACAAGAACTGCCTTAGCGAAAGGCTTCTTTAGGGCAAAGCTGTAAATCTGTGAAATGATTACACAGAACACAAAGAAGTTTCTCAGAAAGCTTCTTTCTCTTTGTTATCGGAGGATATTTCCTTTGGCCCTATAGTCTTCAAAGGGTTCCGAAATATCTGTTCTCAGAATTCACAGAAATAAGGCTAGCAAAGAGATCCACGAAATACAGATGTAACTCTGTGAGATGAATTAACAGAACACTCAGCAGTTTCTCAGAAAACTTGTTTCCAGATTTCATCTGAGGATATTTCCTTTTTCACCAAAGCCCTCTATGGACTTCCAAATATCACTTTTCCAATTCCACAGGAACTGTCTTAGCGAAAGGCCTCATGAGGGGAAAGCTGTAACTCTGTGAGATGATTTCACAGAACACAAAGAAGTTTCTCAGAAAGCTTCTTTCTCTTTGTTATCAGAGGATAT
>NW_020258352.1:0-6397 GCF_003255815.1 Theropithecus gelada | reverse complement strand
AGTTGATGGTTGCAGCACACCAACATGGCACAAGTATACATATGTAAGAAACCTGCACGTTATGCACATGTACCCTAGAACTCAAAGTATAGTAATAAAATAAAATTAAATTAAAAAAAAAGAAATATCTAAAAAAAAAAAAAAAACCAATTCATAGTTTCATTGATTTTTGTTTTGTTTTGTTTTTCTAGTCTCCATTTCATTTATTTTTCCTCTGATCTTTATTATTTTCTTCCTTCTACTAACTTGGGGCTTTGTTTTTATTTTTCTAGTTATTTAAGGTATAACATTAGGTTATTTGAGATCTTCTTTGATGCAGACATTTATTGCTATAAACTTCCCTCTTGAAAGTACTCTTGCTGCATCCCACAAATTTTGGTATGTTGTGTGTCCATTTTCATTTGTTTCAAGATATTTTTCAACTTTCCTTTTTATTTCTGCTTTGACCCACTTGTTGGTTCTGAGTATGTTGTTTTATTTTCACATATTTGTGAATTTTCCAAAATTATTCTTATTGATTTATAGTTTCATATTATTTATGGTTGGAAAAAATACTTGACATGATTTCAATGTTCTTAAATTTGTTAAGACTTATTTTGTGTCCTAACATATGAGCTATACTAAGTTTTTTTTTTTTTTTTTTTTTTTTTTTTTTTTTCGTTTTTTTGGGACAGAGTCTCGCTGTGTTGCCCAGGCTGGAGTGCCGTGGCTCAATCTTGGTTCATTGCAACTTCCACCTCCTGGGTTCAAGCTATTCTCATGCCTCAGCCTCCTGAGTAGCTGGGAATACAGGAGCACATCACCATGCCTGGCTAACTTTTTGTATTTTTTAGTGGAGACGGGGTTTCACCATGTTGGTCAGGCTGGTCTCGAACTCCTGACCTCAAATGATTCACCCACCTTCACCTCCCAAAAGTGCTGGGATTACAGATGTGAACCATTGCACCCGGCCATGATCTATACTGTTTTACCTAACACTCAATGGATAATGTTCCATGTGTATTTGAGAAGAATGTGTGTTCTATTGTTGTTGGATGAAATATTCTGTATACATCTGTTAAGCCCATCTGTGCTAAAGTATAGTTTAAGTTTGAACTTTCATTTTTATTGATTTTCTGTCTGAATAATCTGTCCATTGCTGAAAGTGTGGTATTGAGTTTCCCCAATATTATTGTATTACAGTCTATCTTCCCTTTCGTATCAGTTAATATTTGCTTCATTCATTTAGGTGCTCCGATGTTGGGTGCATATATATGTTCAACTGTTATATCCTCTTAATGAATTGACCCTCTTTTCATTATTTAGTGGCCTTCTTTGTCTTATTTTATAGTTTGTGACTTAAAGCCTATTTTATCCGATATAAATATAGCTGCCTCTGCTTTCCTTTGGCTTCTATTTGCATAGAATGTCTTTTTTGGTCCGTTCACCTTCATTCTCTGTGTTTTCTTAACCATGCATTGAATCTGTTCTAGACATCATATAACAGGGTGTTGTATTTTTAAATCCATTTACTCACTGTATCTCTTTCTTCCTATCTTGCTGTCTTCCTTTGTGATTAGGTGATTTCCTATAGTGGTATGCTTTGAATTCTTACTTTTTGCCTTTTGTATATTTGCTACAGGATTTTGCTTCGTGATTGCCATAAGGCTTACATAAAAGATCTTATAGTTATACCAGGCTATGTTCAACGGTTTACAAATAACTTTGATTAATTTTTTAATACTCAATTTATTTGATTGCTTATTAAGAGATCATTTTGATTTCTATTGGAAGAAAAAATGAGGAATTTTTGTGTACCTTTTCAGGAATGACCAAAGGTACAACTTTGTGTACCTTTTCAGGAATGACTCAGCTCACCTTGAATGTTAGAAGAAATGCTGGGCCGGGCGCGGTGGCTCAAGCCTGTAATCCCAGCACTTTGGGAGGCCGAGACGGGCGGATCGCGAGGTCAGGAGATAGGGACTATCCTGGCTAACACGGTGAAACCCCATCTCTACTAAAAAAAATGCAAAAAACTCGCCGGGCGAGGTGGCGGGCGCCTGTAGTCCCAGTTACTCGGGAGGCTGAGGCAGGAGAATGGCATAAACCCGGGAGGCGGAGCTTGTAGTGAGCCGAGATCCGGCCACTGCACTCCAGCCTGGGCCACAGAGCAAGACTCCGTCTCAAAAAAAAAAAAAAAAAAAAAAAAAAAAAAAAGAAATGCTGGCGGTGATTCAAGGCCAGGAAAAAAATTTCAGAAAGGGTTTCTCTTGTTCCTATAATTTTCTTTTGCAAAAATAAATGATTCTTGATATGATGTAAGGACTTTTTCCATAGATAGAACCTATATAATGCAGAACTTTGGGGGCAGTAATTCCATGAAAGAATGGCTACTTTAAAATTCTGTAAGTCCCCAGGACTTTCCATATGCTTTTTTGTTTGTTTGTTTCCATGGCTGCGATCAGGCTAATGAGTAGTTTTTAGAGCTGAAACGAACTTTTAGAGATCATCTAGTGGACCTTTTCGTTTTCCAGTTGAGTTGTTCTTGTCCAAATCACTAAACTAAGTTAACTGCTCAGACAGGAAATCAAGTCTCCTTCAGTGCTCCTTTCATTGTTACGCGTCTGCCTGGCTGACCTGTTGGTAACACAGAGTGTCATCAGAGATAGACACATGCATAAGATATTAATATCCCATAAACCAGAACTGTGACTTAGGAAATATTATGGTGGGCACGGGCTTTTACTCCTCTTCAACAAAAACATCTATCAATGAATTCGGCTTAGTTGCACAACAGAAGTACCAAAATAAATTTTTATGGATGATGTCACAGATACTTTAAAAAGACCTACTTAAGATTTAATTACCTAATATTATTTAATATTTAATATAATCTAAAAGGGGCATTTTTATCTTTCAGCCAAGGTTTTCATTGTTTTTAGATAATTCTATTTTTTAATGTCTGATTTTGTTTTAAAATGACTATTCTGGTATATAAAAACATCATTTTGTGAAATAGGAGTCCCAGCTAAGGGTCAAGTATGCAATTAAGCTTGACTCTACCTACTACCTAGGGACCTTGGGCAAATCACATGATTTTTCTTCCCTCAGTTTTTACTTCTGAAAAATGCCAGCTAAAGTATTTTTCAAATCTTAAATTTTATGTTTTATGATCTAAGTTCAGATTAATAATGGAAAGGTTAGAATCCAAAGCTAAAGGTAGTATATACAAGTGTATATTGGTGGTTGGAAGCAACTGCTGCAGCTATCATATTTACATTTCAAGCTCAATTTAGAACAACTGCTAGCAACTGTAAAAACCAGTAGGAATGGACAAAGTTATTCTCTTCACTAGGCATTGTGGAAAGTGAATCTCTTCTGAATGGAGAGAGTCACAAAAATGAGTTTGATGCTTTCATGATAGTGAAATGAGAAGATGGTCATATATTGCTACGAATCTCCAGCAACATAAAAGAAAAAATTCAAGAATCAAGTTTGTTGAGGCAGGACTCTGAAAAGATAACTAAGATTTTTTTTTTTTTTTTTCCTGTTAGAGATGTAATAATCATGACTCATACTGGAATCCCGAGAGCTGGTTAGACTTTCTAGTTTCTGCCTTGTGGAACGAGAAAGGAAGAGGCCAAAAAAGTTAGTGAATGTTGGAAAGTTCCTGATTAAATATCGCATAGGCTAGTCTGGTTATGTTTGCTTGAAAACTTATCCAGTAGGTATAAACCAACACACTTGAGGCCAGTCTTTTTGGAAATTACATGAATATATGCCAGCCTTAAGAGGTATCCTAAGATGAAGAGCAGAGGGAGTCATTTATAAAGAAATGTTCTCGTTGGCTGGGCGTGATGGCTCACGCCTGTAATCCCAGCACTTTGAGAGGCTGAACTGGGTGGATCATTTGAGGTCAGAAGTTCCAGAGCAGCCTGGCTAACACGGTGAACCCCATCTCTACTAAAAATATTAAAAAATTAGCTGGGCGTGGTGACGGACACCTGTAGTCCCAGCTACTCAGGATGCTGAGGCAGGAGAATGGCATGAACCTGAGAGGTGGAGCTTGCAGTGAGCCAAGATCACGCCACTGCACTCCAGTCTGGGCGACAGAGCAAGACTCCGTCTCAAAAAAAAAAAAAAAAAAAAAAAAAAAAAAATTAGCCAGGCATGGCAGCGGGCGCCTGTAATCCCAGCTACTCGGGAGGGTGAGGCAAGGGAATCACTTGAACCCAGGAGGTGGAGATTATAGTGAGTTAAGATGGCACCATTGCACTCCAGCCTGGGTAACAGAGCGAAACTCCATCTCAAAAAAAGTAAAGAAATATTCTGGTTATTCCTGGAGATAATACTTGGTTCAGTTTGTGCTTGATTCAGCAAATAAAAATTGGTGAGGAACATACAGAATTATATTTAGGTGATTATATATTTTATATTTTATATATAAAATTTATTTTTTTTATATTTTAGGTGATTGTATTTTTAAAGGCTTGCTTTACAAGACTAATCATTATTACTTTTTTTTAGTTTTGTGATATATTTCGTTTAACCAATATACCCCAAATAGTATTTCAATATGGAGTCAACATTTAAAAATTATTGATATATTATGCATGGCTTTTTTTTTTCACTAAGACTTCCACATCCTCCAGGTGTTTCACACTTACATCTCAATTTGGACCAGCCATATTTCAATGCTCATTTGGCCATGTGAGCTGTGGTTAAGGAGGCAGCTGGAACTGAGGCTGGGCTGCAGTACCAACATAGAAGTCTTTATCTGTCAAACCAGGAGTTTGAGATCCCTGAGGGATATGGGAGCCATAAAGGATCTTAAGCAGAGAAGTGACTTTCTTAATTTTGAACCTATCCTGGTGTTCTCACAGATTAGAGGAGAGAGACTTAGGAGTGAGGGATCAAGCAAGAAGTTGGCTCCACATTGTTTTCCATAGTAGTTGTACTAGTTTACATTCCCACCAGCAGAATAGAAATGTTCGCTTTTCACTACATCCACACCAACGTCTATTATTTTTTGATTTTTTGAAAATGGCCACTTTGTGGGAGTAAGGTGGTATCGCATTGTGGGTTTGATTTGCATTTCCCTGATCATTAGTGATGTTGAGCATTTTTTCATATGTTTGTTGGTCATTTGTATATCTTCTTTTGAGAATTGTCTGTTCATGTCCTTGGCCCACTTTTTGATGGAATTGTTTGTTTTTTTCTTGCTAATTTGTTTGAGTTCCTTGTAGATTCTGGATATTAATCCTTTGTTAGATGTATAGATTATGAAAATTTTTTCCATCTCTGTGGGTTGTCTGTTTACTCTGTTGCTGTTCCTTTTGTGCAAAAGCTCTTTAGTTTAACCAAGTCCCGCTTATTTTTGTTTTTGTTGCATTTGCTTTTGGGTTTTTGGTAATAAAATCTTTGCCTAAGCCTGTGTCTAGAAGGGTTTTTCTGACATTAACATCTAAAATTTTATAGTTTCAGGTCTTAGATTTAAGTCCTTGATCCATCTTGAGTTGATTTTTGTGTAAAGTAAGATATGAAGATCCAGTTGTATTCTCCTACATGTGGTTTGGCAATTATCCCAGTACCATTTGTTGAATAGGGTGTCCTTTCCCTGCTTTATGGTTTTTGTTGGCTTTGGCAAAGAGCAGTTGGCTGTAAGTGGGTTTATTTCTGGGTTCTCTACTCTGTTCCTTTGGTCTACGTGCCTATTTTTATATCAGTAGCATGCTGTTTTGGTGACTATGGCCTTATAGTATAGTTTGAAATCAGGTAATGTGATGCCTCCAGATTTGTTCTGTTTGCTTAGTCTTGCTTTGGCTATGCGGGCTCTTTTTTGGTTCCATATGAATTTTAGGATTGTTTTTTTCTAGTTCTGTGAAGAATGATGGTAGTATTTTGATGGGAATTGCACTGAATTTGTAGATTGCTTTTGGCAGTATAGTCATTTTCATAATATTGATTCTACTCATCCATGAACATGAGATGTGTTTCCATTTGTTTGTGTCATCTATGGTTTCTGTCTTTGAGAGGTGTTTTGTAGTTTTCTTTGTAGAGGTCCTTCACCTTCTTGGTTAGGTTTTTTTTTTTGCAGCTATTATAAAAGGGGGTGAGTTCTTGATTTGATTCGTACCTTGGTTGCTGTTGGTGTGTAGCAGAGCTACTGATTTGTGTACATTAATTTTGTATCCTGAAACGCTGCTGAATTCATTAATCAGTTCTAGGAGCTTTTTGGGGGAGTCTTTCGGGTTTTCTAGTTTTTTTTTTTCCTTTGTTTGAGAAAATTTTTATTTATTTATTTATTTATTTATTTATTATTATTATTATACTTTAAGTTCTAGGGTACATGTGCATAACGTGCAGGTTTGTTACATATGTATACTTGTGCCATGTTGGTGTGCTGCAACCATCAACT
>NW_020258351.1:0-6398 GCF_003255815.1 Theropithecus gelada | reverse complement strand
GGCTTCCCTTTGTGGGTAACCTGACCTTTCTCTCTGGCTGCCCTTAACACTTTTTCCTTTTCAACTTTGGTGAATCTAGCAATTATGTGTTTTGGACTTGCTCTTCTCCAGGAGTATTTTTGTGGCATTCTCTGTATTTCCTGGGTTTGAATGTTGGCCTGCCCTGCTAGGTTGGGGAAGTTTTCCTGGATGATATCCTGAAGAGTGTTTTCCAACTTGGTTCCATTTTCCCCCTCATTTTCAGGCACCCCAATCAGACGGAGATTTGGTCTTTTTACATAATCCCATACTTCTTGCAGGCTTTGTTCATTTCTTTTTCTTCTTTTTTCTTTTCATTTCTCTTCTCACTTCACTTCATTCATTTGATCCTTAATCGCTGATACTCTTTCTTCTAGTTGATCGAGTCGGTTACTGAAGCTTGTGCATTTGTCACGTATTTCTCGTGTCATGGTTTTCATCTCTTTCATTTCCTTTAGGACCTTCTCTGCATTAATTATTCTAGCCATCAACTCTTCCACTTTTTTTCAAGATTTTTAGTTTCTTTGCGCTGGGTAGGTAAACCCTCCTTTAGCTCTGAGAAGTTTGATGGACTGAAGCCTTCTTCTCTCATCTCGTCAAAGTCATTCTCCGTCAAGCTTTGATCCATTGCTGGCGATGAGCTGCGCTCCTTTGCCAGTGGAGATGCGCTCTTATTTTTTGATTTTCCACCTTTTCTGCCCTGCTTTTTCCCCATCTTTGTGGTTTTATCTGCCTCTGGTCTTTGATGATGATGGTGACGTACTGATGGGGTTTTGGTGTAGGTGTCCTTCCTGTTTGATAGTTTTCCTTCTAACAGTCAGGACCCTCAGCTGTAGGTCTGCTGGAGATTGCTTGAGGTCCACTCCAGACACTGTTTGCCTGGGTGTCAGCAGCAGAGGCTGCAGAAGATAGAATATTGCTGAACACTGAGTGTACCTGTCTGATTCTTTCTTTGGAGGCTTCCTCTCAGGGGTGTACTCCACCATGTGAGGTGTGGGGTGTCAGACTGCCCTTACTGGGGGATGTCTCCCACTTAGGCTACTCAGGGGTCAGGGACCCACTTGAGCAGGCAGTCTGTCCCTTCTCAGATCTCAGCCCCCAGATCCACGGCTCTCTTCAAAGCTGTCAGACAGAGTCGTTTGCATCTGCAGAGGTTTCTGCTGCTTTTGTTGTTGTTTAGCTGTGCCCTGTCCCCAGAGGTGGAGTCTACAGAAACAGGCAGGTTTCCTTGAGCTGCTGTGTGCTCCATCCAGTTCCAGCTTCCCAGCGGCTTTGTTTACCTACTTAAGCCTCAGCAGTGGCGGGCGCCCCTCCCCAGCCTCGCTGCTGCCTTGCGGTTAGATCTCAGACTGCTGTGCTAGCAATGAGGGAGGCTCCGTGGGCGTGGGACCCTCCTGACCAGGTGTGGGATATGATCTCCTGGTGTGCCTGTTTGCTTAAAGCGCAGTATTTGGGTGGGAGTTACCCGATTTTACAGATGTTGTGTGTCTCAGTTCCCCTGGCTAGGAAAAGGGATTCCCTTCCCCCTTGCACTTCCCAGTTGAGGGGATGCCTCACCCTGCTTCAGCTCTCGCTGGTCGGGCTACAGCAGCTGACCAGCACTGATTGTCCCGCACTCTCTAGTGAGATGAACCCAGTACCTCAGTTGAAAATGCAGAAATCACCAGTCTTCTGTGTCACTCGCGCTGGGAGTTGGAGACTGGAGCTGTTCTTATTCTGCCATCTTCTACCCTCTGACATTTAGTATTCTTATAGTTTGTCATAAACATTGTATTTTTTAGAACTTTATTTTGAGTATTATTGTGATGTAATATTTGCTAAATATAGTCACAATACAAATGTGCTCAATAGGAATAAATACACTCCATTGTTGTTGTAAACATAGACTTACTAATTCTAGGTAATCATTAAATCTTTTACATCTTCAATGTTCATTATTCTTTTTTCTTCCAAACCAATCATTCTTTGAGAAACAAGTGATAAAACCTACAATGACATTTGATGAGCTATGTTTCTCTTCTCAATATATGTTCTTAGTCATTGTATTTTACCAAGCAGATATTTCCTTTACCATATACAACTCTTATTTTTCTCTAATGATTTTTTTCTTGAACTCTATTTTCTGATATTACTTTGTTACCCAGGTAACATCTTGTGGAGGTGAAGAGTGTGTGACTAAGATATAGCCCTGTTCTGATAGATTCTCTCCTCTGGTCCAATCAGGAAATATACCATACTCCTTTAGCCCTCAGCATGGAAGTCTACCTAGCTGGCAGGTCCCTGTTCTAGCTTAGCTGACTCCTTTGGTTGTATCTACGTCCCGTGTTGATGGGCTCAGAAAGGATGGTCAAGGGCTGGCTTAATGTTGTGCTTCTGTTTATAGGATCTTCAGGAGAATAGGATTAACATTCCCACTGTATCCAGCTGTCAGAAGGCTGGTAATTCTATTTTTCTGCCTTTTCAGTGATGACAGGGTGAGAAATGAGGGACTTAGTGCAATCTGAAGGTCAAGACCTTATACAACAAAAAGATGCTTCACCACCCATTATCCCGCTTGCCTCCTCCACTGCTCTGGGCTGTCATTTTCCACATTTTTGAGACCCATGCAGATTCTTTTCTCTAACAATTTTTTAAAAATATTTTATGTGACTATCTCAACTCTGTTAGTCTTCCTCCTATGGCATCTTTAGGGTTACAATTGAGAGAGGGAGTAAGCAGCCCACATTAGTTAGTCATCTTATTAAGAACCAGAAGTCAATTTTGATATACTGTAGAAATCTAATTCTTCAAACTGACAAAATTGATATTTAAATCAGGCTATTGTAATAATCCTCAAGCAGATTGCATTGCAGGTGTCTAAAAATCTTATAAATAACCTTTTCTAACAGGCAGTATGCTGTATATCATCCAAAATGAGAGAGTAAGAGTACGTGCTTTAAAAAGTGCACATTTTAAACTTTTACTCTGGTGAATTATGCACAAATACCAGTCTTAGATTCAGACATTGGCAGGATCTTGAGTTACTATTAGGCCTCAAGATACCAGAACTGTACTGTTACTACTTTTGATTCATTCAATATTATTACTGAAATGAATAATCAAGAAAACAAAACAAATAAAATTGGAACAAAAATTAGCAAAGAACTAAAAGCAACTAACGTAGCAGCAAAGCTTATTTCTCTAAGCCCAGTTTTTAAAGAGATGTATATAAGATAGCATTTACAATGCACAGCCAAGGACAAATTAAACAACAGCATGAACTTTATGAACACAAGAAAAACGATAACTAGAAAATTTAGCACCGTTGCTGGATCAGGTTATATCTCATGTAAAGATAATATACAAAGAGCAAAAATAGTCATTTTCAAACTTGCTTTTATTAATATATTTTCTGTTAAAGATACTGTTTTCAAACTGGAAAAACTAAACACAGACAAAGGAATTAAAATATCCAGGTGTGTGAGAGACAGTTACATTAAGTTAAGTCATTTCTCTGGACCTAGATGAAGCTCAATTCAAACATAAAGAAACAACAACAAACAACTACAGCCCTGTTCTGTATGATTGACTAAACTCCATCTGTAGCCCTGGCCGATCAGAAAGAGTTTTCACAATGGAATTGACTGATCACATGGAGAATACCTGCTTGCTCGTTAAGTGAGGAGACTGGAAACATAAGCAGTGACGTGGTGGTGGGGAAATAATATTCCTGCCAGTAGTAGAAACGGTCCTGCCAAATAGTAGTAAAGGGTTTTATTTTTAAAGCAGTGGTTAACTCGGTAAACATTTGTTGAATGTCAGTCACAACTTCGCTTACTTTCAGGGCTGCAAATAAGTGGATCACTGTAAATAAAGCCGATGAAGTTGCCCCTGTGTACCAGACTGAGGATTAATACTATATCCCTGTAGTCAAATATTTCACAATTTGTGAAAGCAGGCAAAAAGTAAGTAAATCATACTTACAATACAATGATACAAATAATATTTCAATGACAGCTATATAGAATATATCAAGCACATGGTTTAAACTGTGCACATAGTGCAAAGATATGAAAATATTTTCAGTTAAGAAGTATTCAGAAAGAAAACCACTGTGGAAGTTTTGCCTAAATATCACTTTCAGATCATCTTGTAAGAGAAGATCTTATTCAAGCTAGCTTCAACAGAGGCTTTACAGGAATTTAGTAGAACTGTCAGTTCAACTGTTCTTTTTAAATATATGTAGTCAATTCTTAATTATTCCTGGATCAATTTACTAGATTTCAGATTAACAGTGATTAAGGAGCAGTCTCACTCTGTATACAACTATTCTCTATTCTCGTCATTCTATAGGTTTCCCTTGTATGTTGATAACTCCCAAATCAATATCTCTAAGCACAGATTTTCCTAAATTCTGGGTTAATATAGACAACTATAGCCCACCATTTCTGCTTGGATGACACAAAGGTTCCCCAAACCCGGGATTTATCATACTAAAGATATCCTCTTTAAAATCTGGTATATTCCTTTAAGTGCTTGTGTCTTTATCCACTACAGCTGAAAACTTAAATATTAGTTTGAGATCACTCTTTTGTTAACTACAGATGATTAACCATGAACTCTCTACAAATTTTATGAACTAGATACTATTGTTACAGGCACAGAAGATATTTTTAAATTCATTTATTTGTAAATACTACAATATACCCTTACCAGACATCACTTTTGCATAATGTAAACAGTTTCTGTAAGTATTTTACTAGAGAAGAAATTCCTCTTTTTTATACAAGTAAATACATCATTATAACACATGTGACCTGCAATCAAGTAAAAGTTTGAAAGCATCTGCCATATCTGTGCATACAACAGGAGCTAATACTCACATGAAAAAGTGAATTTGTAGAATGTTGTGTCATGACACCATTAAAACAAGTGAAGTGACTCATTGCACTCAATTGTGCAAAAATATAAAATAAAAATGTATATAATAAAGTTATACTTAAATGATCATAATTATCAGCTTTATATATTGGGAGTTCTCTATAAGTATCTCTTACAAACAGGTTTCTTTCTTTTAAAAGGTAAAAAATTTCTTCTGGATTGCTTAAATAACTTTTAAACAAACATACTAATGTAAATATGGCATTCTAAATTTTGTTGAGGAAATACTGTCTTATCCTGCACTATGAATGAAATTTGAGGACCTTATGCGGGGTGAAATAAGCCTGTTATGGAAAGATAAATCCTGTATGATTCCATTTATATGAGAAAATATTGGAAACAAAGTAGAATGGTGATTGTCAGAGGTGAGAAGTTGATGGGGGCGGGAAGCGAACTGTTCAATGAATATACAGTTTCAGTATTGCTAAATGGAAAAGACGTAGAGATATGTTACACAATGGTGTGCATATAATTAGCACTACTGTAACATATATTTTAAAAAGACGAAGATGATAAATTTTATGTGATATACTGTTACCACAATAGAAAAGAAATACCTAGGAAAAAATAAAAAAAAATGACATTTGAGAAAATTTTGATATGCCATTTATATGCTTATTAAAGTTATTGAAGGTAAATAGCAAGGTTAAGAAATACATGTTTACGGTTTGGATTTGAATGTGTCCTAGGATTCTAAAAAGTACAGAAATACCTTTGCCATCAGAAGATAGGAGTTAGTTTAGGATTCACAGTTACAATTATTAGTTATTTAGCCACACATTCAAAGAAACTATTAAGACTTCTGCCTGCTGTTTTCTTTTTTTTTTTTTAATTTATTTATTATTATTATAATTTAAGTTGTAGGGTACATGTGTATAACGTGCAGGTTTGTTACATATGTATACTTGTGACATGTTGGTGTACTGCACCCATCAACTCGTCATTTACATCAGGTATAACTCCCAATGCAATCCCTCCTGCCTCCCCCCTCCCCATGATAGGCCCCGGTGTGTGATGTTCCCCTTCCTGAGTCCAAGTGATCTCATTGTTCAGTTCCCACCTATGAGTGAGAACATGCGGTGTTTGGTTTTCAGTTCTTGTGATAGTTTGCTAAGAATGATGGTTTCCAGCTGCATCCATGTCCCTACAAAGGACACAAACTCATCCTTTTTTATGGCTGCATAGTATTCCATGGTGTATATGTGCCACATTTTCTTAATCCAGTCTGTCAGTGATGGACATTTGGGTTGATTCCAAGTCTTTGCTATTGTGAATAGTGCTGCAATAAACATACGTGTGCATGTGTCTTTATAGCAGCATAATTTATAATCCTTTGGGTATATACCCAGTAATGGGATGGCTGGGTCATATGGTACATCTAGTTCTAGATCCTTGAGGAATCGCCATACTGTTTTCCATAATGGTTGAACTAGTTTACAATCCCACCAACAGTGTAAAAG
>NW_020258350.1:0-6401 GCF_003255815.1 Theropithecus gelada | reverse complement strand
GGCACCCCAATCAGACGTAGATTTGGTCTTTTTACATAATCCCATACGCCTTGCAGCCTTTGTTCATTTTTTTTTCTTCTTTTTTCTTTTGGTTTCTCTTCTCGCTTCATTTCATTCATTTGATCCTCAATCGCTGATACTCTTTCTTCCAGTTGATTGAGTCAGTTACTGAAGCTTGTGCATTTGTCACGTATTTCTCGTTTCATGGTTTTCATCTCTGTCGTTTCGTTTATGACCTTCTCTGCATTAATTACTCTAGCTGTCAATTCTTCCACTTTTTTTTCAAGATTTTTAGTTTCTTTGCGCTGGGTACGTAATTCCGCCTTTAGCTCTGAGAAGTTTGATGGACTGAAGTCTGCTTCTCTCATCTCGTCAAAGTCATTCTCCATCCAGCTTTGATCCATTGCTGGCAATGAGCTGCGCTCCTTTGCCGGGGGAGACGATCTCTAATTTTTTTGAATTTTCATCTTTTCTGCCCTGCTTTTTCCCCATCTTTGTGTTTTTATCTGCCTCTGGTTTTGATGATGGTGACATACTGATGGGGTTTTGGTGTAGGTGTCCTTCCTGATGGATAGTTTTCCTTCTAACAGTCAGGACCCTCAGCTGTTTGTCTGTTGGAGGTTGCTTGAGGTCCACTCCAGACTCTGTTGGCCTGGGTATCAGCAGCAGTGGCTGCAGAAGATAGAATATTGTTGAACAGCGAGTGTACCTGTCTGATGCTTGCTTTGGAAGCTTCCTCTCAGGGGTGTACTCCACCTGTGAGGTGTGGGGTGTCAGACTGACCCTAGTGGGTAATGTCTCCCAGTTAGGCTACTCAGGGGTCAGGGACCCACTTGAGCAGGCAGTCTGTCCCTTTTCAGATCTCAACCTCCTTGCTGGGAGATCCACTGGTCTCTTCAAAGCTCCCAGACAGAGTCGTTTGCGTCTGCAGATGTTTCTGCTGCTTTTGTTGTTGTTTAGCTGTGCCCTGTCCCCAGAGGTGGAGTCAACAGAGACAGGCAGGTTTCCTTGAGCTGCTGTGAGGTCCACCCAGTTTGAGCTTCTCAGCGGCTTTGTTTACCTACTTAAGCCTCAGCAATGGTGGGCGCCCCTCCCCCAGCCTTGCTGCTGCCTTGCCACGAGATCGCAGACTGCTGTGCTATCAATGAGGGAGGCTCCATGGGCGTGGGACCCTCCCGGCCAGGTGTGGGATAGAATCTCCTGGTGTGCCCATTTGCTTTAAGCGCAGTATTGGGGTGGAAGTTACCCAATTTTCCAGGTTTTGTGTGTCTCAGTTCCCCGGCTAGGAAAAGGGATTCCCTTCCCCCTTGTGCTTCCCAGGTGAGGGGATGCCTCACCCTGCTTCAGCTCTCTCTGATCGGGCTGCAGCAGCTGACCAGCACCGATTTTCCGGCACTCCCTAGTGAGATGAACCCAGTACCTCAGTTGAAAATGCAGAAATCACCAGTCTTCTGTGTCTCTCACTTTGGAAGTTGGAGACTGGAGCTTTTCCTATTCAGCCATCTTGCTCCACCTTCTTTGTAGTTTTTATGTAAGGATATTTCCTTTGTCACCTTTGGCTTCAATGCCATCCAAAATATCTTTTCTCAGATTCCAAAAAGACAGTGCTATCAAACTGCTACGTGAAAAGAATTCTGTAACCCTGTGAGATGAATTCACCAATCCAAAGCAGTTTCTCACAAAGCTTTTTTCTAGTTTTTGCCTGAGAATATTTCCTTTGTCACCCTGAGCTTCAATGCATTCCAAAATATCTCATTGCTGATTCCAGGAAAACAGTGACATTAAACTGCTCAATGAAAAGAATAGTGTAACTCTGTGAGATCAATTTGCACATCACAATGCAGTCTCTCAGAAAGGTTCTTTTTGTTTTTATCTGAGGATATTTCCTTTGTCTCCATAGGCTTCAAGGTGCTATCAATATCCCGATGCAAATTCCATGGAAACAGTCTTAGCAAATTGTTCCAAGAAAAGATAGCTGTAACTGTGTGAGATGAATTCACACATAACACAGGAGTTTCTCAGGAAGCTTCTTTCTCGTTTTTATCTGAGGATATTTCCATTGTCACCAGAGGCTTTAATGTGATACAAAATATCCCTTCTCAGATTCCACAAAAACAGTGCTACCAAACTGCTCCATAAAAAGTATTGTGTAACTCTGTGAGATGAATTCACAAATCAGAAAGCAGTTTCTAAGAAAGCTTCTTTGTAGTTTTTTCCTGAGGATATTTCCTTTGTCACTATAACCTTCAATACATTCCAAAATAAGCCATTGCAGATTCCATGAAAACAGTGTTAGCAAACTGCTCAATGAAACGAACAGTGTAGTGCTGTGAGATGAATTCACACATCAAAAAGCAGTTTCTCATGAAGTGTCTTTCTAGTTTTCATCTCAGAATATTTCCTTTTTCACCATAGGCCTCAATGTGCTCCCAAATATCCCTTTGCAGATTCCACGAAAACAGTGTTAACAAACTGCTCCATGAAAAGAAAGGTGTAGTTTGGAGAGATGAATTCATACATAGTGAAGGAGTTTCCCAGAAAGTTTCTTTCTAGTTTTTATCTGAGGATATTCCCTTTTTCAATATGGGCTTCAATGTAATCAAAAATATCCCTTTACAGATTCCCCAAAAACAGTACTACCAAACTAATCCATGAAATAAAAGGTGTAACTCTCTGAGATGAATTCACAAATCACAAAGCAGTTTCTCAGGAAGCTTCTTTCTAGCTTTTGTCTGAGGATATTTCCTTTGTCATCATAAGCTTCAATATGCTCCGAAATATCATATTACACATTCCAAGAAAACAGTGTTAACAAACTGCTCAGTGTAAAGGACAGTGTACCTGTGTGAGTTCAATTCACATATCACAAAGGAGTCTCTCAGAAACCTTCTTTTTGGTTTCTATCTGAGGATATTACCTTCACCAC
This sequence comes from Theropithecus gelada, assembly GCF_003255815.1. NCBI lineage: Eukaryota > Metazoa > Chordata > Mammalia > Primates > Cercopithecidae > Theropithecus > Theropithecus gelada. The sequence goes on along the minus strand of NW_020258350.1, from coordinate 3,475 downwards.
CATAGGCTTCAATGCACTCCCAAATATCCCTTTGCAGATTCCAGGAAAACAGTGTTAGCAAACTACTCAATGAAAAGAACTGTGTAACACCATGAGATTAATTCACACATCACAAATTAGTTTCTCAGAAAGCTTCTTTCTACTTTTTATCTGTGGATACTTCCTTTTACAACATAGGCCTCAATGCACTCCCAAATATCCCTTCAGAGATTCCACAAAAACAGTGTTAGCAAACTGCTCCATGAAAATAAAGATGTAGCTCTGTGAGATGAATTCGCACATCATAAAGAACTTTCTCAAAAATCTCCTTTCTAGTTTTTATCTGATGATATTTCCTTTTTCACTATATTCTTGAATATGTGCCCGAATGTCCCATTGTAGATTAAATGAGAAAAGTGTTAGCAAACATCTCAATGAAAAGAATGGTGTAACTCTATGAGGTGAATTCACACATCATGAACCAGTTTCTCAGAAAGTTTATTTTTGGTTTTTATCTGTTTATATTTCCTTTGTCACCATAATCTTCAGTGAGCACCAATAAATCCCTTTGCAGATTCCATGAGAACAATGTTAGCAAACTACCCCATGAAAAGAAAGTTATAACTCTGTGAGATGAATTTACACATCATGAAGAAGTTTCTGAGAAAGCTTCTTTCTAGTTTTCTTGTGAGGATATTTCCTTTGTCAATATAGGCTTCAGTGTCATGCAAAATATCCCTTCTCAGATTCACCAAAAGCAGTGCTACCAAACTATTCCATGAAAAGGAAAGGTGGCACTCCTTGAGATGAATTCACAAATCACAAAGCAGTTTCTCTGAAAACTTCTTTCTATTTTCTATCAGAGGATATTTCCTTTGTCACCACAAGCTTTAATACACTCGAAAATATCTCATTGCATATTCCAAGAAAATAATGTTAGCAAACTCTTCATTGAAAACAACAGTGTAATTCAATTCATACATGGTAAAATGGTCTCACAGAAAACATTTTCTTTGGTTTTTATCAGTGGATATTTTCTTTGTCACCATTGGCTTCAATGAGCTCCCAAATATCCTGTTGCAGATTCCATGTAATGAGTTATTAGACTGCTCAATGAAAAGAATGGTGTAACTCTGTGAGATTAATTCACACATCACAAAGAACTTTTTAGAATGATCCATTCTAGTTTTTGTCTGAGGATATTTCCTTTATCACCATAGGTTTCAATGCAATCCCAAATATTCCTTGTCAGATTCCCCGAAAGCAGTGCTACCAAACTGTTCCAAAAAAAGAATTGTGTAACTCTGTGAGACGAATTCACAAACCATAAAGCAATTTCTAAGAAATCGTCTTTCTAGTTTTTGTCTGAGGATATTTCCTTTGTCACCATAAGCATCAATGCCCTCCAAAATATCCTACTGCAGATTCCATGAAAACAGTGTTATCAAACTGCTCAATGAAAAGAATGGTGTAACACTGTGAGATGAATTTACACATCCCAAAGCAGTTTCTCAGGAAGCTTCTTTCTAGTTTTTATCTGGGAATATTTCCTTTTTCACTATGGATCTCAATGTGCTTCCAAATATCCATTTGCAGATTCCACGAAAACAGTGTTAGCAAACTGCTCCTTGAAAGAAAGGTGTAGCTGTGTAAGATGAAATCAAACTACACCAAGAATTTTCTCACAAACTTCTTTCTAGTTTTTATCTAGGATATTTCCTTTTTCCCTATAGATGTAAAGGCATTCACAAATATCCCTTTGCAGTTTCCACAAAAACAGTGATAACACACTGCTAAATGAAAAGAAAGGCATAACTCTGTGAGATGATTTGACACATCAAAAAAAACAGCTTCACAGAACTTTTCTTTCTTTTTAATATCGGAGAATATTTCCTTTCTCACTACATGCCTCAATGTGCTCCCAAATATCCCTTTGCAGATTCCAAGAAAACAGTGTTAGCACTTCTCCATGAAAATAAAAGAGTAACCCTGTGAGACGAATTCACATATCACAAAGAAATTTCTTAGAAATCTTCTTTCTAGTTTTTATCCAATGATATTTCCTTTGTACTATAGGCTTCAATGCAATCCTAAATGTCCCTTCTCAGATTCCCCAAAAACAGTGCTTCCAAATTGCTCCATGAAAAGAATGGTGTGACTCTGTGATATGAATTCAGGAATCAGAAAGCAGTTTCTCAGAAAGCTTCTTTCTAGTTTTTCTCTGAGGATATTTCCTTTTCTACCATAGGCCTCAAGGCGCTTGTGAATATTCCTTTGAAGATTTCACGAAAATAGTGTTAGCAAACTGCTCCATGTAAAGAAAGTTGTAAATCTGTGAGATGCATTCACGTATCAAGGAGTTTCTCAAAATGATTCTTTCTAGTTTTTATCTGAGTCTATTTCCTTTTACACCATAGTCTTTGACTCGCTCCCAAATATCCTTCTGTAGATACCATGAAAACAGTATTATCAAACTGCTCCATGAAAAGAAAGGTGTACCTCTTTGAGATGAATTCACACATCACAAAGTACTTTCCCAGAAAGCTTCTTTTTAGTTTTTGTCTGAGGACATTTCCTTTGTCATCACAGGCTTCAATGCTATCCACAATATCACTTCTAAGATTCCCCAAAAACAGTGCTACTTATCTGCTCCACAAAAAGTATCATGAAACTCTGTGAGATGAATTTACAAATCACAAGCCATTTTCTCAGAAAACTTTACTCTATTATTCGTATGGGGATATTTCTTTTTTCACCCTAGGCCTCAATATCCCACGAATATCCCTTTGCAGATTGCACGAAAATAGAGTTAGTAAACTTCTCCATGAAAAGAAAGGTATAAATTTGTGAAATGAATTCACAAAACAGTTTTTCAGAAAGTTTCTTTTTGATTTTTGTCTGAGGATATTTCCATTGTCACCATAAGCTTCAATGCACTTCCAAATATCCTATTGCAGATTCCCCAACAACAGTGCTACCATACTGCTGCATGAAAAAAATGGTATAAATCTGTGAAGTGAATTCACACATCACGAAGTTGTTTTCTCAGTAATCTTTTTACCAGTTCTTATCTGAGGATATTTCCTTTATCACCATATGGACCACTATGTGCTCCAGAATATCCTTATGCAGATTCCATGAAAAAAGTGTTAGCAAACTTCTCAATCAAAAGAACAGTGTAACATTGTGAGATGACTTCACACATCACAAAGCAGTTTCTCAGAAGGTTGTTTTTGGTTTTTGTCTGAGGATATTTCCTTTTTCACCAGAGTCTTCAATGTGCTCCAAAATATCCTGCTGCAGATTCCTGGAAAACAGTGTTAACAAACTGCTCAATTAAAAGTACTGTGTATTCTCTGTAAGATGAATTAACACAACACAAAGCAGTTTCTCAGAAAGCTGCTTTCTTGTTTTTGTCTGAGGATATTTCCTGTTTCACCATAGGCCCAATGTGCTCCCCAATACCCCTTTGCAGATTCCATGAAAACAGTGTTAA
>NW_020258349.1:5092-6404 GCF_003255815.1 Theropithecus gelada | reverse complement strand
TTCCCCTCAAGAAGCCTTTCGCTAAGACAGTTCTTGTGGAATTGGCAAAGTGATATTGGCAAGCCCCTAGAATGCTACGGTGAAAAAGGAAATATCCTCAGATGAAATCTGGAAAGAAGCTTTCTGAGAAACTGCTTAGTGTTCTGTTAATTCATCTCACGGAGTTACATCTGTATTTCGTGGATGTCTTTGCTAGCCTTATTTATGTGGAATCTTAGAACAGATATTTCGGATCCCTTTGAAGACTACAGGGCGAAAGGAAATATCCTCCGATAACAAAGAGAAAGAAGCTTTCTGAGAAACTTCTTTGTGTTCTCTGAAAACATCTCACAGAGATACAGCTTTCCCCTCAAGAAGACTTTCGCTAAGACTGTGTTTGTGGAATTGGCAAAGTGATATTTGGAAGCACATAGAGGGCTATGGTGAGAAAGACAATATCCTCAGATGAAATCTGGAAAGAAGCTTTCAGAGAAACTGCTCAGTGTTCTGTTAATTCATCTCACAGAGGTACATCTGTATTTCTTGGATCTCTTTGCTAGCCTTATTTCTGTGGAATCTGAGAACAGATATTTCGGATCCCTTTGAAAATATAGGGCCAAAGGAAATATCCTCCTATAAGAAAGAGAATGAAGCTTTCTGAGAAACTTGTTTGTGTTCTGTGAAATCATCTCACAGAGTTACAGCTTTCCCCTCAAGAAGCCTTTCGCTAAGACAGTTCTTGTGGAATTAGGAAAGTGATATTTGGAAGCCCATAGAGGGCTATAGTGAAAAAGGAAATATCATCAGATGAAATCTGAAAAGAAGCTTTCTGAGAAACTGTTCTGTGATGTGCGACGTCCACTCACCGAGTTACATCTGTATTTCGTGGATGTCTTTGCTAGCCTCATTTCTGTGGAATTTGAGAACAGATATTTCGGATCCCTTTGAAGAATATAGGACCAAAGGAAATATCATCCGATAACAAAGAGAAAGAAGCTTTCTGAGAAACTTCTTTTTGTTCTGTGAAATCATCTCATAGAGTTACAGCTTTCCACTCAAGAAGCCTTTCGCTAAGACAGTTCTTGTGGAATTGGCAAAGTGATATTTGGAAGCAAATAGAGGGCTACGGTGAAAAAGGAAATACCATCACAAGAAATCTGGAAAGAAGCTCTCTGAGAAACTGCTCAGTGTTCTGTTAATTCAACTCACAGAGTTACATCTGTGTTTCGTGGATTTCTTTGCTAGCCTTATTTCTGTGGAATCTGAGAACAGATATTTCGGATCCCTTTGAAGACTATAGGGCCAAAGGAAATATCCTCCGATAACAAAGAGA
>NW_020258349.1:0-5067 GCF_003255815.1 Theropithecus gelada | reverse complement strand
AGAGAAAGAAGCTTTCTGAGAAACTTCTTTGTGTTCTGTGAAATCATCTCACAGAGTTACAGCTTTCCCCTCAAGAAGCCTTTCGCTAAGAAAGTTCTTGTGGAATTCGCAAAGTGATATTTGGAGGCCCATAGCGGGCTGTGGTGAAAAAGGAAATATCCTCAGATGAAATCAGGAAAGAAGCTTTCTGAGAAACTGCTTAGTGTTCTGTTAATTCAACTCACAGTGTTACATCTGTATTTCGTGGTTCTCTTTGCTAGCCTTATTTCTGTGGAATCTGAGAACAGATATTTCAGATCCCTTTGAAGACTATAGGGCCAAAGGAAATATCCTCCGATAACAAAGAGAAAGAAGCTTTCGGAGAAACTTCTTTCTGTTCTGTGAAATCATCTTAGGGAGTTACAGCTTTCCCCTCAAGAAGCCTTTCGCTAAGACAGTTATTGTGGAATTGGCAAAGTGATATTTGGTAGCCCATAGAGGGCTATGGTGAAAAAGGAAATATCGTCAGATGAAATCTGGAAAGAAGCTTTCTGAGAAACTTTTTAGTGTTCCGTTAATTCATCTCACAGAGTTACATCTGTATTTCGTGGATCTCTTTGCTAGCCTTATTTCTGTGGAATCTGAGAACAGATATTTCGGATCCCTTTGAAGACTACAGGGCCAAAGGAAATATAGTCCGATAACAAAGAGAAATAAGCTTTATGAGAAACTTCTTTGTGTTCTGTGAAATCATCTCACAGAGTTACAGCTTTCCCTCAAGAAGCCTTTCGCTAAGACTGTTCTTGTGGAATTGGCAAAGTGATATTTGGAAGCCCATAGAGGGCTATGTTGAAAAAGGAAATATCCTCACATGAAATCTGGAAAGAAGCTGTCTGAGAAACTGCTCAGTGTTCTGTGACTTCCACTCACCGTGTTACATCTGTATTTCGTCGATCTCTTTGCTAGCCTTATTTCTGTGGAATCTGAGAACAGATATTTCGGATCCCTTTGAAGACTATAGGGCCAAAGGAAATATCCTCCCATAACAAAGAGAAAGATGCTTTCTGAGAAACTTCTTTCTGTTCTGTGAAATCATCTCACAGACTTACAGCTTTCCCCTCAAGAAGCCTTTCGCTAAGACCGTTCTTGTGGAATTGGCAAAGCGATATTTGGAAGCCCATAGAGGACTACGGTGAAAAAAGAAATATCCTGAGATGAAATCTGGAAAGAAGCTTTCTGAGAAACTGCTTAGTGTTCTGTTAATTCATCTCACAGAGTTACATCTGTATTTCGTGGATCTCTTTGCTAGCCTTATTTCTGTGGAATCTGAGAATAGATATTTCGGATCCCTTTGAAGACTATAGGGACATAGGAAATATCTTCATATTACAAAGAGAAAGAAGCTTTCTGAGAAACTTCTTTGTGTTCTGTGAAATCATCTCACAGAGTTACAGCTTTCCCCTCAAGAAGCCTTTCGCTAAGACAGTTCTTGTGGAATTGGCAAAGTGATATTTGGAAGTCCATAGAGGTCTATAGTGAAAAAGGAAATATCCTCAGATGAAATCTGGAAAGACGCTTTCTGAGAAACTGCTCTGTAATGTGCGACTTCCACTCACCGAGTTACATCTGTATTTCGTGAAACTCTTTGCTAGCCTTCATTTCTGTGGAATATGAGAACAGATATTTCGGATCCCTTTGAAGACTATAGGGCCAAAGGAAATATCCTGCGATAACAAATAGAAAGAAGCTTTCTGAGAAACTTCTTTGTGTTCTGTGAAATCATCTCACAGAGTTACAGCTTTCCCAAGAAGCCTTTCGCTAAGACAGTTCTTCTGGAATTGGCAAAGTGATATTTGGAAGGCCATAGAGGGCTACGGTGAAAAAGAAAATATCCTCACATGAAATCTGGAAAGAAGCTTTCTGAGAAACTGGTCTGTGAAGTGCGACCTCCACTCACAGAGTTACATCTGTATTTCGTGGATGTCTTTGCTAGCCTTATTTCTGTGGAATCTGAGAACAGATATTTCGGATCGCTTTGAAGACTATAGGGCCAAAGGACATATCCTCCGATAATAAAGAGAAAGAAGTTTTCTGAGAAACTTCTTTGTGTTCTGTGAAATCATCTCACAGAGTTACAGGATTCCCCTCAAGAAGCCTTTCGCTAAGACAGTTCTTGTGGAATTGGCAAAGTGATATTTGGAAGCCCATAGAGGGCTACGGTGAAAAAGGAAATATCCTCAGATGAAATCTGGAAAGAAGCTTTCTGAGAAACTGCTCAGTGATCTGTTAATTCATCTCACAGAGTTACACCTGTATATCGTGGATCTCTTTGCTAGCCTTTTTTCTGTGGAATCTGAGAACAGATATTTTGGATCACTTTGAAGACTATAGGGCCAAAGGAAGTATCCTCTGATAACAAAGAGAAAGAAGCTTTCTGAGAAACTTCTTTGTGTTCTGTGAAATCATCTCACAGAGTTACAGCTTTCCCCTGAAGAAGCCTTTCGCTAAGACAGTTCTTGTGGAATTGGCAAAGTGATATTTGGAATCCCATAGAGGGCTATGGTAAAAAAGGAAATATCCTCAAATTAAATCTGGAAAGAAGCTTTCTGAGATACTGCTCAGTGTTCTGTTAATTCATCTCAGAGAGTTACATCTGTATTTCGTGTATCTCTTTGCTAGCCTTCTTTCTGTGGAATCTGAGAACAGATATTTCGGATCCCTTTGAAGACTATAGGGTCAAAGGAAATATCCTCCTATAACAAAGAGAAAGAAGCTTTCTGAGAAACTTCTTTGTGTTCTGTGAAATCATCTCACAGAGTTACAGCTTTCCACTCAAGAAGCCTTTCACTAAGACAGTTCTTGGGGAATTGGCAAAGTGATCTTTGGAAGCCCATAGAGGTCTACCGTGAAAAAGGAAATATCCTCAGATGAAATCTGTAAAGAAGCTTTCTGAGAAACTGCTCTGTCATGTGTAACTTCCACTCACAGAGTTACATCTGTATTTCGTGGATCCTTTGCTAGCCTTATTTCTGTGGAATCTGAGAACAGATATTTCGGATCCCTTTGAAGATTATAGCGCCAAAGGACATATCCTAAGATAACAAACAGAAAGAATCTTTCTGAGAAACTTCTTTGTGTTTTGTGAAATCATTTCACAGAGTTACAGCTTTCCCCGCAAGAAGCCTTTCGCTAAGACAGTTCTTGTGGAATTGGCAAAGTGATATTTGGAAGCCCATAGAGGGCTATGGTGAAAAAGGAAATATCCTCAGATGAAATCTGGAAAGAAGCTTTCTGAGAAACTGCTTAGTGTTCTGTTAATTCATCTCACAGAGTTACATCTGTATTTCGTGGATCTCTTTGCTAGCCTTATTTCTGTGGAATCTGAGAACAGATATTTAGATCCCTTTGAAGACTATAGGGCCAAGGGAAATATCCTCGGATAACAAAGAGAAAGCAGTTTTCTGAGAAACTTCTTTGTGTTCTGTGAAATCATCTCAGAGAGTTACAGCTTTCCCCTCAAGAAGCCTTTCGCTAAGACAGTTCTTGTGGAATTGGCAAAGTAATATTTGGAAGCCCTTAGAGGGCTATGGTAAAAAAGGAAATATCCTCACATTAAATGTGGAAAGAAGCTTTCTGAGAAACTGCTCAGTGTTCTGTTAATTCATCTCACAGAGGTACATCTGTGTATCGTGGAACTCTTTGCTAGCCTTATTTCTGTGGAATCTGAGAACAGATTTTTCGGATCCCTTTGAAGACTATAAGGCCAAGGAAATATCCTCTGATAACAAAGAGAAAGAAGCTTTCTGAGTAACTTCTTTGTGTTCTGTGAAAACATCTCACAGAGTTACACCTTTCCCATCAAGAAGACTTTCGTTAAGAAAGTTCTTGTGGAATTGGCAAAGTGATATTTGGAAGCCCATACAGGGCTATGGTGAAAAAGGAAATATCCTCAGATGAAATCTGGAAAGAAGCTTACTGAGAAACAGCTTAGTGTTCTGTTAAGTCATCTCACAGAGTTACATCTGTATTTCGTGGATCTCTTTGCTAGCCTTATTTCTATGGAATCTGAGAATAGATATTTCGGATCCCTTGGAAGACTATAGGGCCAAAGGAAATATCTTCCAATAACAAAGAGAAAGAAGCTTTCTGAGAAACTTCTCTGTGTTCTGTGAAATCATCTCATAGAGTTAGAGCTTTCCCCTCAAGAAGCCTTTAGCTAAGACAGTTCTTGTGGAATTGGCAAAGTGATATTTGGAAGCCCATAGAGGGCTATGGTGAAAAAGGAAATATCCTCAGATGAAATCTGGAAAGAAGCTTCCTGAGAAACTGCTTAGTGTTCTGTTAACTCATCTCACAGAGTTACATCTGTATTTCGTGGATCTCTTTGCTAGCCTTATTTCTGTGGAATCTGAGAACAGATATTTCCTTTGGCCCTATAGTCTTCAAAGGGATCCGAAATATCTGTTCTCAGATTCCACAGAAATAAGGCTACCAAAGAGATCNGAGTTACATCTGTATTTCGTGGATCTCTTTGCTAGCCTTATTTCTGTGGAATCTGAGAACAGATATTTCGGATCCCTTTGAATACTATAGGGCCAAAGGAAATATCCTCCGATAACAAGGAGAAAGAAGCTTTCTAAGAAACTTCTTTGTGTTTTGTGAAATCATCTCACAGAGTAACAGCTTTCGGCGCAAGAAGCCTTTCGCTAAGACAGTTCTTGTTGAATTGGCAAAGTGATATTTGGAAGCCCATAGCGGACTATGGTGAAAAAGGAAATATCCTCAGATGAAATCTGGAAAGAAGCTTTCTGAGAAACTGCTCTGTGATATGTGACTTCCACTCACAGAGTTACATCTGTATTTCGTGGATCTCTTTGCTAGCCTTATTTCTGTGGAATCTGAGAACAGATATTTCGGATCCCTTTGAAGACTATAGGGCCAAAGGAAGTATCCTCCGATAACAAAGAGAAAGAAGCTTTCTGAGAAACTTCTTTCTGTTCTGTGAAATCATCTCACAGAGTTACAGCTTTCCCCTCAAGAACCTTTCGGTAAGACAGTTCTTGTGGAATTGGCAAAGTGATATTTGGA
>NW_020258348.1:0-6404 GCF_003255815.1 Theropithecus gelada | reverse complement strand
TTGCTAGCCTTATTTCTGTGGAATCTGAGAACAGATATTTCGGATCCCTTTGAAGACTATAGGGCCAAAGGAAATATTCTCCGAAAACAAAGAGAAAGAAGTTTTCTGAGAAACTTCTTTGTGTTCTGTGAAATCATCTCAGAGACTTACCGCTTTCCCCTCAAGAAGCCTTTTGCTAAGTCAGTTCTTGTGGAATTTGCAAAGTGATATTTGGAAGCCCATAGAGGGCACTGGTGAAAAAGGAAATATCCTCTGATGAAATCTGGAAAGAAGCTTTCTGAGAAACTGCTTAGTGTTCTGTTAATTCATCTCACAGAGTTACAGATTTCCCCTCAAAAAGCCCCTCTCTAAGCCAGTTCTTGTGGAATTCGAAAAGAGATATTTCGAAGCCCATAGAGGGCTATGGTGAAAAAGAATATATCCTCAGAGAAAAACTGGAAAGAAGCTTTCTGAGAAACTGCTTTGAGATGTGTGACTTCCACTCACAGAGTTACATCTGTATTTCTTGGATCTCTTTGCTAGCCTTATCTCTGTGGTATCTGACAATACATATTTCGGATCCCTTGGAAGACTCTAGGGCCAAATGAAATATCCTCCGATAACAAAGAGAAAGAAACTTTCTGAGTAACTTTCTTTGTGTTCTGTGAAATCATCTCACAGAGTTACAGCTTTCCCTTCAAGAAGCCTTTCGCTAAGAAAGTTCTTGGGGAATTTTCAAAGTGATATTTGGAAGCGCATAGAGGGCGCTGGTGGAAAAGGAAATATCCCCCAATGAAATCTGGAAAGAAGTATTCTGAGAAACTGCTTAGTGCTCTGTTAATTCATCTCACAGAGTTACAGCTTTTCCTTCAAGAAGCCGCTCAGTAAGCCTGTTCTTGTGGAATTCGCAAAGTGATATTTGAAAGCCCATAGAGGGCTATGGTGAAAAAGAAAATATCCTCAGAGATAAACTGGAAAGAAGCTTTCTGAGAAACTGCTTAGTGTCCTGTTAATTCATCTCACAGAGTTACAGATTTCCCCTTAAGAAGCCGCTCGCAAAGCATGTTCTTGTGGATTCGCAAAGTGATATTTGGAATCCCATAGAAGGCTATAGTGAAACAGAAATTATCCTCCGAGAAAAACTGGAAAGAAGCTTTCTGAGAAACTGCTTTGTGATGTGTGACTTCCACTCACAGAGTTACATCTGTATTTCGTGGATCTCTTTGCTTGACTTATTTCTGTGGAATCTGAGAACAGATAATTCGGATCCTTTTGAAGACCCTAAGGCCAAAGGAAATATCTTCCGATAACCAAGAGAAAGAAGCTTTCAGAGAAATTTCTTTGTGTTCTGTGAAATCATCTCACAGAGTTACAGCTGTCCCCTCAAGAAGCCTTTCACTAAGAGAGTTCTTGTGGAATTTGGAAAGTGATATTTGGTAGCCCATAGAGGGCACTCGTGAAAAAAGAAATATCCTCCGATGAAATCTGGAGAGAAGCTATCTGAGAAACTGCTTAGTGTTCTGTTAATTCATCTCACAGAGTTACAGCATTCCCCTCAAGAAGCCGCTCGCTAAGGCTGTTCTTGTGGAATTTGCAAAGTGATATTTGGAAGCCCATAGAGGGCAGTGTTGAAAAAGAAAATATCCTCAAAGAAAAAATGGAAGGAAGCTTTCTTAGAAACTGCTTTGTGATGTGTGACTTCAACTCACAGAGTTACATCTGTGTTTCGTGGATCACTTTTCTTGCCTTATTTCTGTGGAATCTGAGAAGTGATATTTCGGATCCCTTTGAAGTCTCTAGGGCCAAAGGAAATATACTCCGATAACAAAGAGAAAGAAGCTTTCTGAGGAACTTCTTTGTGTTCTGTGAAATCATCTCTCAGAGTTACAGCTTTCCCCTCAAGAAACCTTTCGCTAAGACAGTTCTTCTGGAATTTGCAAAGTGATATTTGGAAGCACACAGAGGGATATGGTGAAAAAGGAAATATCCTTCGATGAAATCTGGAAAGAAGCTTTCTGCGAAACCGCTTAGTGTTCTGTTAATTCATCTAACAGAGTTACAGCTTTCCCCTCAAGAAGCCGCTCGCTAAGCCTGTTCTTGTGGAATTCGCAAAGTGATATTTGGAAGCCCATACAGGGCTATGGTGAAAAAGAAAATATCCTCAGAGAAAAACTGGAAAGAAGCTTTCTGAGAAACTGCTTTGTGATGTGTGACTTAAACTCACAGAGTTACATCTGTATTTCGTGGATTTCTTTGCTAGCCTTATTTCTGTCAAATCTTTGAACAGATATTTCAGATCCCTTTGAAGACTATAGGGCCAAAGGAAATATCCTCCGATAACAAAGAGAAAGAAGCTTTCTGAGAACCTTCTTTGTGTACTGTGAAATCACCTCACAGAGTTACAGCTTTCCCCTCAAGAAGCCTTTCGCTAAGGCAGTGCTTGTGTAATTTGCAAAGCGATACTTGGAAGCCCATAGAGGGCTATGGTGAAAAATTAAATATCCTCCGATGAATTCTGGAAAGAAGCTTTCTGAGAAACTGCTTAGTGTTCTGCTAATTCATCTCAGAGATTTACAGCTGTCCCCCCAAGAAGCCGCTCGCTAAGCCTGTTCTTGTGGAATTCGCAAAGTGATATTTTGGAAGCCCATAGAGGGATATGGTGAAAAAGAAAATATCCTCGGGGAAAAACTGCAAAGGAGCTTTCTGAGACACTGCTTTGTGGTGTGTGACTTCCACTCAACATGGTTACATCTGTATTTCGTGGATCTCTTTGCTAGCCTTATTTCTGTGGAATCTGAGAAGGGATACTTCGGATCCCTTTGAAGACTCTAGGGCCAAAGGAAATATCCTCCGATAAAAAAGAGAAAGAAGCTTTCTGAGAAACTTTTTTGTGTTCTGTGAAATCATCTCAGAGAGTTACAGCTTTCTCCTCAAGAAGCCTTTCGTTAAGACAGTTCTTGTGGAATATGAAAAGTGATATTTGGAATCCATTAAAGTGCTATGGGGAAAAAGGAAATATCCTCTGATGAAATCTGGAAAGAAGCTTTCTGAGAAACTGCTTAGTGTTCTGTTAATTCATCTCACAGAATTACAGCTTTCCCCTCAAGAAGCCACACGCTAAGCGTGTTCTTGTGGAATACGCAAAGTGATATTGGAAGACCATAGAGCGCCATCGTGAAAAAGAAAGTGTCCTCAGATTAAAACTGTAAAGAAGATTTCTGAGAATCTGCTTTGTGATGTGTGACTTCCACTCACAGAGTTATATCTGTATTTCGTGGTTCTCTTTGCTAGCCTTATTTCTGTGGAATCTGAGAACACATATTTCGGATCCCTTTGAAGACTATAGGTCCAAAGGAAATATTCTTCGATAAGAAAGGGAAAGAAGCTTTCTGAGAAACTTCTTTGAGTTCTGTGAAATCATCTCACAGTGTTACAGCTTTCCCCTCAAGAAGCCTTTCGCTAGGACAGTTCTTGTGGATTTTGCAAAGTGATATTTGGAAGCCGATAGAAGGCGCTGGTGAAAAAGGAACTATCCTCCGATGAAATCTGTAAAGAAGCTTTCTGAGAAACTGCTTAGTGTTCTGTTAATTCATCTCACAGAGTTACAGCTTTCCCCTCAAGAAGCCGTTCGCTAAGCCTGTTCTTGTGGAATTCATAGAGTGATATTTGGAATCCCATAGATGGCTATGGTTAAAAAGACAATATCCTCAGAGAAAAACTGGAAAGAATGTTTCTAAGAAACTTCTTTGTGTTCTGTGAAATCATCTCACAGAGTTATAGCTTTCCCCTCAAGAAGCCTTTCGCTAAGACAGTTCTTGTGGAATTTGAAAAGTGATATTTGGAAGCCCATAGAGGGCTATGGTGAAAAAGGAAATATCCTCCGATGAAATCTGGAAAGAAGCTTTCTGAGAAACTGCTTAGTGTTCTGTTAATTCATCTCACAGAGTTAGAGCTTTCCCCTCAAGAAGCCGCTTGCTAAGCCTCTTCTTGTGGAATTCGCAAAGTTATATGTGGTAGCCCTTAGAGGGCTACGGTGAAAAAGAAAATATCCTCAGAGAAAAACTGGAAAGAAGCTTTCTGAGAAACTGCTATGTGATGTGTGACTTCCACTCACAGAGTTATATCTTTATTTCGTGGATCTCTTTCCTAGTCTTATTTCTGTGGAATCTGAGAACAGATATTTCGGATCCCTTTGAAGACTATAGGGCCAAAGAAAATATCCTCCGATTACAAAGAGAAAGAAGCTTTCTGAGAAGCTTCTTTGTATTCTCTGAAATCATCTCACAGAGTTACAGCTTTCCCCTCAACAAGCCTTTCGCTAAGACAGGTCTTGTGGAATTTGCAAAGTGATATTTGGAAGCCCATAGAGGGCGCTGGTGTAAAAGGAAATATCCTCCGTTGAAATCTGGAAAGAAGCTTTCTGAGAAACTGCTTTGTGATGTGTGACTTATACTCACAGAGTTAAATCTGTGTTTCGTGGATCTCTTTGCTGGCCTTATTTGTGTGGAATCTGAGAACAGATATTGGGATCCCTTTGAAGACTATAGGGCCAAAGGAACTGTCCTCCGATAACAAGGAAAGAAGCTTTCTGAGAAACTTCTTTGTATTCTCTTGAAATCATCTCACAGAGTTACAGCTTTCACCTCAAGAAGCCTTTCGCTAAGACAGTTCTTGTGGAATTTGCGTAGTGATATTTGGGAGCCCATAGAGGGCGCTGGTGAAAAAGGAAGTATCCTCCGATGAAATCTGGAAAGAAGCTTTCTGAGAAACTGCTTAGTGTTCTGTTAATTCATCTCACAGAGTTACAGCTTTCCCCTCAAGAAGCTCCTCTCTAAGCCTGTTCTTGTGGAATTCGCAAAGTGATATTTGGAAGCCCATAGAGGGCAATGTTGAAAAAGAAAATATCCTTAAAGAAAAACTGGAAAGACGCTTTCTTAGAAACTGCTTTGTGATGTGTGACATCCACTCACAGAGTTACATCTGTATTTCGTTGGTCTCTTTGCTAGCCTTATTTCTGTGGAATTTGAGAACTGATATTTCGGATCCCTTTGAAGACTCTAGGGCCAAAAGAAATATCCTCCGATAACAAAGAGAAAGAAGCTTTCTGAGAAACTTCTTTGTGTTCTGTGAAATCATCTCACAGAGTTACAGCTTTCCCCTCAAGTATTCTTTCGCTAAGACAGTTCTTGTGGAATTTGCAAAGTGATATTTGGAAGCCCATAGAGGGCACTGGTGAAAAAGGAAATATCTTCCGATGAAATCTGGAAAGAAGCTTTTGCTTTGTGTTCTGTTAATTCATCTCACAGAGTTACAGCTTTCCCCTCAAGAAGCCGCTCGCTAAGCCTGTTCTTGTGGAATTGGCAAAGTGATATTTGGAAGCCCATAGAGGGCTATGGTGAAAAAGAAAATATCCTCAGAGAAAAACTGGAAAGAAGCTTTCTGAGAAACTGCTTTGTAATGTGCGACTTCCACTCACAGAGTTTCATCGGTATTTCGTGGATCTCTTTGCTGGCCTTATTTCTGTGGAATCTGAGAACAGATATTTCCATCCCTTTGAAGACTCTGCGGCCAAAAGAAATACCCTCTGATAACAAAGAGAAAGAAGCTCTCTGAGAAACTTCTTTCTGTTCTGTGAAATCATCTCACAGAGTTATAGCTTTCCCCTCAAGAAGCCTTTCGATAAGACAGTGCTTGTGGAATTTTCAAAGTGATATTTGGAAGCCCATAGAGGGCTATGGTGAAAAAGGAAATATCCTCCGACGAAATCTGGAAAGAAGCTTTCTGAGAAACTGCTTAGTGTTCTCTTAATTCATCTCACAGAGTTACAGCTTTCCCCTCAAGAAGCCGCTTGCTAAGCCTGTTCTTGTGGAATTCGCAAAGATATATGTGGTAGCCCTTAGAGGGCTACGGTGAAAAAAAAAATATCCTCAGAGAAAAACTGGAAAGAAGCTTTCTGAGAAACTGCTATGTGATGTGTGACTTCCACTCACAGAGTTATATCTTTATTTCGTGGATCTCTTTCCTAGTCTTATTTCTGTGGAATCTGAGAACAGATATTTCGGATCCCTTTGAAGACTATAGGGCCAAAGAAAATATCCTCCTATTACAAAGAGAAACAAGCTTTCTGAGAAGCTTCTTTGTATTCTCTGAAATCATCTCACGGAGTTACAGTTTTCCCCTCAAGAAGCCTTTCGCTAAGACAGGGCTTGTGGGATTTGCAAAGTGATATTTGGAAGCCCATAGAGGGCGCTGGTGTAAAAGGAAATATCCTCCGTTGAAATCTGGAAAGAAGCTTTCTGAGAAACTGCTTTGTGATGTGTGACTTCCACTCACAGAGTTACATCCGTGTTTCGTGGATCTCTTTGCTGGCCTTATTTGTGTGGAATCTGAGAACAGATATTTGGGATCCCTTTGAAGACTATAGG
>NW_020258347.1:0-6406 GCF_003255815.1 Theropithecus gelada | reverse complement strand
GCCTTGCTCTGTCTTCCAGGCTGGAGTGCAGTGGCCGGATCTCGGCTCACTGCAAGCTCTGCCTCCTGGGTTCACGCCATTCTCCTGCCTCAGCCTCCTGAGTAGCTGGGACTACAGGCGCCCACCACCTCGCCTGGCTGGTTTTTTGTATTTTTTTTAGTAGAGTCAGGGTTTCACTGGGTTAGCCTCTAGTTCTTTTTAATTGTGATGTTAGGGTGTCAATTTTAGATCTTTCCTGCTTTCTCTTGTGGGCATTTAGTGCTATAAATTTCCCTCTACACACTGCTTTAAATGTGTCCCAGAGATACTGGTATGTTGTATGTTTGTTCTCATTGGTTTCAAAGAACATCTTTATTTCTGCCTTCATTTTGTTATGTACCCAGTAGTCATACAGGAGCAGGTTGTTCAGTTTCCATGTAGTTGAGAAGTTTTGATTGAGTTTCTTAGTCCTGAGTTGTAGTTTGATTGCACTGTGGTCTGAGAGACAGTTTCTTATAATTTCTGTTCTTGTACATTTGCTGAGGAGTGCTTTACTTCCAACTATGTGGTCCGTTTTGGAATAAGTGTGAAGTGGTGCTGAGAAGAATGTATATTCTGTTGATTTGGGGTGGAGAGTTCTGTAGATATCTATTAGGTCCACTTGGTGCAGAGTTGAGTTCTATTCCTGGATATCCTTGTTAACTTTCCATCTTGTTGATCTGTCTGATGTTGACAGTGGGGTGTTAAAGTCTCCCATTATTATTGTATGGGAGTCTCAGTCTCTTTGTAGGTTTCTAAGGACTTGCTTTATGAATCTGGGTGCTCGTGTATTGGGTGCATATATATTTAAGATAGTTAGCTCTTCCTGATGAATTGATCCCTTTACCATTATGTAATGGCCTTGTCTCTTTTGATCTTTGATGGTTTAAAGT
This sequence comes from Theropithecus gelada, assembly GCF_003255815.1. NCBI lineage: Eukaryota > Metazoa > Chordata > Mammalia > Primates > Cercopithecidae > Theropithecus > Theropithecus gelada. The sequence continues at coordinate 5,495 of NW_020258347.1, read as the reverse complement.
TTGTTTTATCAGAGACTAGGATTGCAACTCCTGGTTTTTTTTTTGTTTTCCATTTGCTCAGTAGATCTTCCTCCATCCCTTTATTTTGAGCCTATGTGTGTCTCTGCATGTGAGATGGGTCTCCTGAATACAGCACACTGATGGGTCTTAACTCTTTATCCAATTTGCCAGTCTGTGTCTTTTAATTGGAGCATTTAGTCCATTTACATATAAGGTTAATATTGTTATGTGTGAACTTGATCCTGCCATTATGATATTAACTGGTTATTTTGCTCGTTAGTTGATGCAGTTTCCTCCTAGCATTGATGGTCTTTACATTTTGGCATGTTTTTGCAATGGCTGGTACTGGTTGTTCCTGTCCATGTTTAGTGCTTCCTTCAGGATCTTTTGTAGGGCAGGCCTGGTGGTGACAAAATTTCTAGAATTTGCTTGTCTGTAAAGAATTTTGTTTCTCCTTCACTTATGAAGTTTTGTTTGGCGCATATGAAATTCTGGGTTGGAAACTCTTTTCTTTAAGAATGTTGAATATTGGCCCCTACTCTCTTCTGGCTTGCAGAGTTTCTGCCGAGAGATCTGCTGTTAGTCTGATGGGCTTGCCTTTGTGGGTAACCTGACCTTTCTCTCTGGCTGCCCTTAAGATTTTTTCCTTCATTTCAACTTTGGTGAATCTGGCAATTATGTGTCTTGGAGTTGCTCTTCTTGAGGAGTATATTTGTGATGTTCTCTGTATTTCCTAAATTTGAATGTTGGCCTGCCTTACTAGGTTGGGCAAGTTCTCCTGGATAATATCCTGCAGAGTGTTTTCCAACTTGGTTCCATTCTCCTCGTCACTTTCAGGCACACGAATAAAATGTAGATTTTGTCTTTTCACATAATCCCATTATTTCTTGGAGGCTTTGTTCATTTCTTTTTACTCTTTTTTCTCTACACTTCTCTTGCTTCATTTCATTCATTTGATCTTCAATCACTGATACTCTTTCTTCCAGTTGATCGAGTCAGTTAGTGAAGCTTGTGCATTTGTCACGTAGTTCTCACGTCATGGTTTTCATCTCTGTCAGTTCTTTTAAGGTCTTCTCTACATTGATTATTCTAGTAACCCATTCATCCATTCTTTTTTCAAGGTTTTTAGTTTCTTTGCGCTGGTTACATAGTTCCTTCTTTAGCTCTGAGAAGTTTGATGGACTGAAGCCTTCTTCTCTCAATTTGTCGAAGTCATTCTCCATCCAGCTTTGTTCCATTGCTGGCGATGAGCTGCGTTCCTTTGGAGGGGGAGATGCGCTCTTATTTTTTGAATTTCCAGCTTTTCTACACTGCTTTTTCCCCATCTTTGTGGTTTTATCTGCCTTTGGTCTTTGATAATGGTGACGTACTGATGGGGTTTTGGTGTGGGTGTCCTTTCTCTTTGTTAGTTTTCCTTCTAACAGTCTGGACGCTCAGCTGCAGGTCTGTTGGAGATTGCTTGAGGTCCACTCCAAACCCTGTTTGCCTGGGTATCAGCAGCGGAGGCTGCAGAAGATAGAATAATGCTGAATAGCGAGCGTTGCTGTCTGATTCTTGCTCTGGAAGCTTCGTCTCAGGGGTGTACCCAGCCATGTGAGGTGTGAGGTGTGGGTCTGCACCTAGTGGGAGATGTCTCCCAGTTAGGCTACTCAGGAGTCAGGGAGCCACTTGAGCAGGCAGTCTATCCGTTCTCAGATCTCAACCTCCGTGCTGGGAGAACCACTGCTCTCTTCAAAGCTGTCAGACAGGGACATTTACATCTGCAGAGGTTTCTGCTGCTTTTTGTTTAGCTGTGCCCTGTCCCCAGAGGTGGAGTCTACGGAGGCAGGCAGGCTTCCTTGAGCTGCGGTGGGCTTCACCCAATTCGAGCTTCCCAGTGGCTTTGTTTACCTACTTAAACCTCAGCAATGGCGGACGCCCCTCCCCCAGCCTCACTACCGCCTTGCAGTTAAATCCTAGCAATAAGGGAGGCTCTGTGGGCGTGGGACCCTCCGGGTCAGGTGTGGGATATAATCTCTTGGTGTGCTGTTTGCTGAGACCCTTGGTAAAGTGCAGTATTAGGGTGGGAGTTACCCGATTTTCCAGATGTTGTGTGTCTCAATTTCCCTTGGCTAGGAAAAGGAATTCCCTTCCCCCTCATGCTTTCCAGGTGAGGCGATGCCTCACCCTGCCTCAGCTCTCGCCAGTTGGGCTGCACCCGCGGACCAGCATCGACTGTCCAACACACCCCAGTGAGATGAACCTGGTACCTCAGTTGAAAATGCGGAAGTCACTCGTCTTATGTGTCACTCAGGCTGGGAGCTGGAGGCTGGAGCTGTTCCTATTCAGCCATCTTGGGTGCGATGAGTTTTTATCTGTTCATTTACTTTTTGTAGAGGCAAGGTCTCACGATGGTGCCCAGGCTGTGGAGGATAGTTTTGATAGGTGAGTTGGTCTGCCACAGATGATTGTATCCTACCTGAAATCAGTAGTTTGACCTAACTGGATTATCTTGTTGCTTTTCCGTTTGAGTGAGTTGAGTGTTGGTCAGAGGAACTCACTAGATTTTATAGCTTATTCATATATATGCAGTTGATCTCCAGTTATTCACTGTAAACTGGAGACAGTTTTGGAGATTCATAAGATATGTATATGAGATGTTAGTTTATGAAAGGCTTTTATAGAATTATAAAATGCTTTCACAGATGTTAATTCATTAGATCTTTTCAATTTTGTAAGGATAAGCATTAGTATCTTCAATTAAGAGTTGAGTTTGGAAAGACTGTTGCCTTCTGTGTTCTATTTGCTACTTTTGGGTCAAGTTGGGATTCAAACCTAGATTGTATAAGACCACATCTAGTGTTTTTTCCCATCTGCATCCATTTGGAACTATAGAAACTGGCTCTTGTGTAAATCAGTTTGTCTTATTGCGTAACAGAGCAGTATGAAGTATTAGAACTGTAAAATAGTGTGTTATTTACAGATATACTCAAAGGACTCTGTCTCTCTCTCTTTACTTTGTCCTAAGTAGAATGTAAAGCTCACAAATGGTGTTGTGTTTTGCTTTAACTGTCAACACTTGAATGTGTTACATTTTACTTCTGTCTATTATTCAGCAAAAGAGAAGGGGGCTTGCTGCCCAATGCACTAGAAACCAATGCTACGACACCAAGTTTTGAGGAAAGAAAAGCTTTATATTGCAAGTTGACTAACAAGGAGGTAGGAGTCTGGCTCAAATGTGTTTCCTCATGCTGACTTTAAGGCAGTAATTTTATAAGAAAAAGTCGAGGGGTAGATGTTGAGATTAGCAGGTGATTGATCAAAGGAAAGGGGAGGTCTGGTAAAATCCTTAGGCATGCACAGTTATCTCTTCATGCCTCCTCATGGGTTCCATGTGCAAATTGGGGGAGAGTTAGTATGAAACATCTGGTAGAAATGAACACCGTGATGTCAGCAAGCTCTTTCTGTGCAAAACTCCAGTTGGCCATATTGGTTTCAACTGATTTCAGCCAGTTTTATCTTATAAGTAGAGAGAGTCTCGGCATTTCAGCAAGTTGTTTCTTTTTTTATCTGCCATCCTGCAAACCATTTGTTAGTCATTGGTGTCGTTAACTCTTTAGGGGCGTAGTTGCATGTCTTGTTTGTTTTTCTTCATCCTCCACTTCAGTAAAATGACCGAAACAAAATTGAAGTGCCGGAAGAGAAATAAGACCTTTGAATTATCCATAGATAGAAGAGGTATATTTTTCTATTCCTAATGGACCCAGGTTACTGTGAGGGTTCCTGGATCTGATTGTTAAAAATTTTCAGTCATCTTCTCTGTTACCTGCCACTTAGTACATTATCAATGGCTTGCTTCCTGCTACACTTCTCCCTGGTCTCTCTCTTTGACTATTTCTGGTCTGCTATTGCTTAGAAAACTAGATAACCAAGGTTGTAAAAATTATCTTAGATAACCAAGTTTGTACAAATTATCTTAAAAAATAAGACTACCATCTTAGGATTTCAGAGGGTGGCTAGAAATTGAGGTCCAGAAAAATTAAGTGACTTGCCCAGTGCACGTGCACAGCCTGTCAACACAGTTGACAAGAAAAATGGAATCTTCTATGTACTATACTATAGTCTTTAATTTTTTTCATCATTTAAATTTTTTAGTCCCTGAATGATGGCCTAGGAGACTGTAATGAGTACAGCATATTAGTCACAAAGACCTTTTTACTACCTTCCTAATTGATAGATGAATTCTATCTTTTTACTATCTTCCTAATTGATAGATGTATTCTGCCAAACATGTTACTTCCACATAAGTTTGTTTGTGTGCTTACACTTATTTAATCTTATACACTAATTCTTTTTATGTGTTTATACTTATTTAGCCTTATATACTAATTCTTTTTTTAAAAAATAGAGGCAGGGTGTTACTCTGTCACGTAGGCTGTAGTGCAGCGGTGAATCATAGTTCGTTGTAACCTCACCACTTGAGTGATCCTCCTGCTTCAGCTTCCTGAGTAGCTGGGATTACAGGTGCGTGCCACCGTCCCTGGCTAATTTTTCTATTTTTCATTGACATGAGGCCCTGCCATGTTGCCCAGGCTGTATTTGAACTTCTGTTTTTAAGCAATCCTCGTGTCAGGGCCTCCCAAAGCGCTGGGATTACAGATGTGAGCCACCATGCCCGGCCTTTGTATACTCATTTTCAAAAATTTAAGTCTATCATCTGTGATTTGAGAATAGGTATTTGTTAATATAAACAAACCAGGTAACATCTCAGTTCTCCAAACCCATGCAGCTAAACTCTAAAGCAGTCTTCATGAATCTGAAATTTTTGTGCAGAGAAAGTCAATGATAGGAACATTTTAAGATTTCTGCTAAGAATCACTGAGCATAATATATCTAGTATTTATAGTAGATATGCCATTGATGCTTAATAAACATTTGAAAAACCCTCTCTAAAAACTGCAGAAAAAAGATGTACACCTGTAATCCGAGCTACTCGGGTTAAGGTAGGAGAATCGTTTGAGTCTAGCTTGGGCAACATAGTGGGACCTTGAATCTAAAAAAAAAAAATACAATAAATAAAAATTTTAAAAGTGTTTAAAAAATTAAAACTTTGGAAAAGACAAAAATTGCTGAATAATCACTTTGAATACATTTGCGTTTAATATATTATGAAGTATTGAAGTAAAGAGTTGCAAATATTTTCACCCTACAGCCCTAATTAGAATAGTCAGAACGGGCTGGACGTGGTGGCTCATGCCTATAATCCCAGCACTTTGGGAGGCCGAGGCGGGTGGATCACGAGGTCAGGAGATCGAGACCATCCTGGCTAACACAGTGAAACCCTGTCTCTACTAAAAATATAAAAACTTAGCTGGGCATGGTGGCGGGTGCCTGTTGTCCCGGCTACTCAGGAGGCTGAAGCAGGAGAATGGCCTGAACCCGGAAGGCGGAGCTTGCAGTGAGCTGAGATCACGCCACTGTACTCCAGCCTGGGCGACAGAGCGAGACTCCGTCTC
>NW_020258346.1:0-6406 GCF_003255815.1 Theropithecus gelada | reverse complement strand
CAACAGTGTAAAAGTGTTCCTATTTCTCCACATCCTCTCCAGCACCTCAAAAACAGTACTATCAAACTGATCCATGAAAAGAATTGTGTAACTCTGTGAGATGAATTAACACATCATAAATCAGTTTCTCAGAAAGTATCTTTCTAATTTTTGTCTGAGGATATTTTCTTATTAACAATAAGTTTCATTGCGCTCCAAAATATCCCATTGCAGATTCCAAGAAAACAGTGTTAGCAAATTAATCAAAGAAAAGAATGGTGTAACTCTGTGTGATGAATTTCCACATCACAAAGCAGTTTCTCAGAAAGCTTCTTTTTGGTTTTTATCTGAGAATATTTCCTTTGTCACCATAGGCTTCAAAGTGCTCCCAAATATCCTATTGCAAATTCCACAAAAACAGTGTTATCAAACTGCTCAATGAAAAGAACCGTGTAATTCTGTGAGATGAATTGACACATCAAAAGCAGTTTCTCAGAAAGCTTCTTTCTTATTTTTACCTGAGGATATTTCCTTATTCACTATATGCCTCATTGCATCCCAAATATCCCTTGCAGACTCCAGGAAAACAGTGTTAGCTATTTGTTCCATGAAAGAAAAGTGTAACTCTGTGAGGTGAATTCACGCATCACAAAGAACTTTATCAGAAAGCTGTTTTCTAGTTATTATCTGAGGATGGTTCCCTTGTCACCAAAGGTTTCAATGTGATCCAAAACATACCTTCTTAGATTCCCCAAAAACAGTGCTACCAAAGTGATCCATGAAAAAGATCGTGTAACCCTGTGAGATAAATTAACACATCACAAAGCAGTTTCTCAGAAAACTTCTTTCTAGTTTGTATATGATAATATTTCATTTGTCACTGTAAGCTTTAACACACTCCAAAATATCCCATTGCAGATTCCAAGAAAACATTGTTACCAAACTGCTCAATGAAAATAACAGTGTAACTCTGTGAGGTGACTTCACATATCACAAAGCAGTTTCTCAGAAAGCTTCTTGTTGGTTTTTATTGGAGGGCATTCCCTTTGTCACCATAGGCTTCAATGCTCTCCCAAATATCCTATCACAGATTCCATGAAAGCTGTTTTATCAAACTGCTCAATGAAAAGAATGTTGTAACTGTTTGAGATGAATTCACACATCACAAAGCAGTTTCTCAGAATGCCTCTTTCTAGTTTTTATCAGAGGATATTTCTTTTTTTACTACAGTCCTCAATGCACTCCCAATTATCCCTTTGGGGTTTCAAAGAATAAAATGTTACCAAACTGCTCCACAAAAAGAAAGGTGTATCTCTCTTATATGAATTGACACATCACAAAGAACTCTCTCAGCAAGTTTCTTTATAGCTTTTATCTGAGGATATTTCCTTAGCCACCATACGCTTCAATGCAATCCAATATATCCCTTCAAATATTCCCAAAAACAGTGCTATCAAACTGATCCTTGAAAATAATCATGTAACTCCGTGATATGAATTAACATATCACAAAGTGCTTTCTCAGAAAGCTTCTTTTTGATTATTATCTGATTATATTTTCTTTGTCACAACAGGCTTCAAAGTGTTCCTGAATATCATATTGCAGAATCCACGAAAACAGACTTATCAAACTGCTAAATGAGAGGAACAGTCTAACTCAGTGAGATGAATTCACACATCACAATGCAGTTTTACAAAAAGCTTCTTTCTAGTTTTTATCAGAGGATATTTCCTTTTTCACCATAGTCCTCAATGCGCTCCCAAATATCCCTTTGCAGATTCCCCAAAAACAGGGCTACCAAACTGCACCATGAAAAGAAAGGTGTATCTCTGTGAGATGAATTCACACATCCCCAAGAAGTCTCTCAGAGAGCTTCTTTTTAGTTTTTATCTGAGGATATTCCCTTAGTCACCATAGACCTCATGGCAATCCTAAATATCTCTTCTCAGATTCCCCAAAAACAGGGCTACCAAACGGATCCATGAGAAGAATCGTATAAATCTGTGACATGAATTAACACATCATAAAACAGTTTCTCAGATTGCGTTTTTATAGTTTTTATATGAGGATATTTCCGTGGTCACCATAAGTGTCAATATGCTCTAAAATATGCCATTGTAGATTCCAAGAAAACAGTGTTAGTAAACTGCTCCATGAAAACAACAGTGTAACTCTGTGCCATGAATTCAAACATCAGAAAGCAGATTCTCCAAAAACTTATTTCTAGTTTTTCTATGATAATATTTCCTTTGCCACCGTAGGTTTCAATGCACTCAGAAATATCCCATTGCAGATTTCAAGACAACAGTGTTAGAAGACTGCTAAATGAAGAGAACAGTGTAACATTGTGAGATGAATTCACACATCACAAAGCCGTTTCTCAGAGAGCTTCTTTCTAGTTTTTATTCGACGGTATTTCCTTTTCACCATAACCTCAATATGCTCCCAAATATCCCTTTTCAAATTCCATGAAAACAGTGTTAGCATACTTCTCTATGAAAAGAAATGGGTAACACTGTGAGATGAATTCCCACATCACAAAGAAGTTTCTCAGAAATCTTCTTTACAATTTTTATTTGAGGATAATTACTTTGTCACCATAGACTTCAAAGCGATCCAAAATATCCAATCTCAGATTCCCCAAAAACAGTGGTACCAAAGTGCTCCATGAAAGGAATCGTGTAACTCTGTGATATTAATTCAGAAATCACAGAGCAGTTTCTCAGAAAGCTTCCTTCTAGTTTTTGTCTGAGGATATTTTCTTTGTCACCATAAGCTTCAATGCACTCCGAAATATCCCATGACAGATTCCAAGAAAATACTGTAAGCAGACTGCTAAATGAAAAGAACAGTGTAACTCTGTGAGATGAGTTCACACATCACCAAGCAGTTTCTCTGAAAGCTTCTTTCTAGTTTTTAGCTGAGGACATTTCCCTTTTCACTATAGGCCTCAATGCACTCCAAAGCATCCCTTCTCAGATTCCCCAAAAACAGTGTCAACAAACTGATCCATGAAAAGAATTGCGTAACACTGTGAGATGAATTAACACATCACAAAGCGGTTTCTCAGAAAGTTTATTTCTAGCTTTTATATGAGGATATTTCTCTTGTCACCAAAGATTCAATGCACTCTGGAATATCCCATTGCAGATTGCAAGAAAACAGTGTTAGCAAACTGCTCAATGAAAAGAGCAGTGTAATTCTGTGAGATGAATTCACACATCACAAAGCAGTTTCTCAGAAAGATTCTGTCTGGTTTTTATCTGAGTATATTTCCTTTGTCACCATAGGCTTCAATGATCTCCCAAATATCCTATTGCAGAATCCACGAAAATTGGTTATCAAACTGCTCAATGAATATAACGGTGTAACTCTTTGAGGTGAATTCACACATCACAAAGCAGTTTCTCAGAAAGCTTCTTTCTAGTTTTTATCTGAGGATATTTCTTTTTTCACTATAGGGCTCAACGTGATCCCAAATATCCCTTTGCAGATTCCACACAAAGAGTGTTACCAGACTTCTCCATGTAAAGAAAGGTGTAACTCTGTGAGATTAATTGAAACATCAAAAGGATCTTTCTCAGTAAGCTTCATTATAGTTTTTATCTGAGGGTATTTCCTTTCTCACCAAAGGCTTCAATGCGATCCAAAATATCCGTTCTCAGATTCCCTAAAAACAGTGCTACCAATCTGCTCTATGAAAACAATCGTATAACTCTGTGAGTTGAATTCAAAAATAACAAAGCAGTTTCTCAGAAAGTATCTTTCTAGTTTTTGTCTGAGGATATTTCCCTTTAAACAGTAAGTTTCAATGTGCTCCAAAATATATCACCGTAATTTCCAAGAAAACAGTGTTAATGAAATGCTCAATGAAAAGAGCAGTGTAACTATGTGAATTGAATTCACACATCACACAGCAGTTTCTCAGAAAGCTTCTTTTTGGTATTTCTCTGAGGATATTTTCTTTGTCATCATAGGCTTCAAAGCACTCCCAAACACCCTAGTGCAGATTCCACAAAAACACTGTTATCAAACTTCTCAATGAAATTTATAGTGTAACTCTGTGAGATGAATTCACACATTACAAAGCAGTTTCTCAGAAAGCTTCTTTTTGGTTTTCCTACGAGGATATATCCTTTTTCACTACAGGTCTCAATGCGCTCCCAAATATCCCTTTGCAGATTCCATGAAAACAGTGTTAACAAACTGCTCCATGAAAAGTAAATTGTAACTCTGTGAGATTAATTCACACAATACAAAGAACTTTCTCTGAAAGCTTCTTTCCAGTTTTTATCTGAGGATAATTCCTTTTTCACTCTAGGCCTCAATGCATTACCAATATCCTTTTGCAGATTCAATGAAAAGAGTATTAGCAATCTGCTCCATGAAAAGAAAGGTGTAACTCTGGGAGATGAATTCACAAATCACAAAGCAGTTTCTCAAAACGCTTCTTTCTCATTTTACTATGAGCATATTTACTCTTTCACTACAATCCTCAATGCAGTAGCAAATATCCCTTTGAAGATTCCATGAAAATTGTGCTAGCAAACTGCTCCATGAAAAGAGAGGTGTAACTCTGTGAGATGAATTCACACATCACAAAAAACGTTCTCAGAAAGCCTCTTTCTAGTTTTTATCTGATTATATTTCCCTAGTCACCATAGGCTTCAATGCGATCCAAACTATCCCTTCTCAGATCCCCAAAAACTGTGCTACCAAACTGACCCATGGAAACAATCATGTAACTCTATGAGATGAATTCACATACCATAAAGCCATTTCTTAGAAAGCTTCTTTCTAGTTTTTATATGAGGATATTTCTTTTGTTACCATAAGTTTCAATGCACTCTGAAATATCCCATTGCAGATTCCAAGAATACAGTGTTAGCAAATGGCTAACTGAGTAGAACAGTGTACCTCTCTAAGATGGATTCACACATCACAAAGAAGTTTCTCAGAAAGCTTCTTTCTAGGTTTTATCTGAGAATATTTCATTTTTCACCATGGGTCTCAATGTGCTCCCAAATATCCCTTTGCAGATTCCAAGAAAACAGTTTTAGCAAACTGCTCATTGAAAAGAAAGCTGTAACTCTGTAATATGAATCCAAAATATCCCTTCTCACATTCCCCAAAAACAGGGTTACCAAACTGCTCCATGAAAAGAATCATGTACCTCTGTGTAATGAATTCACAAATCACAGAGAAGTCTCTCAGAAAGTTTCTTTCTAGTTTTTGCTGAGAGTATTTCCTTTCTCACAATAAACTTCAATGTGCTCCAAAATATCAAATTGCAGATTCCAAGAAAACAGAGTTAGCATACTGGTCCATGAAAAGAAAGGAGTAACACTATGAGTTGAATTCCCACATCACAAAGAAGTTTCTTGGACAGTTTCTTTATAATTTTTATCTGAGGATAATTTCTTTGTCATCATAGGCTTCAATGCAATCCAAAATATCCCTTCTCAGATTCCCCCAAAACAGTGCTGGCAAGCTGATCCAAGAAAAGAATCGTGTAACTCTGTGAGAAAATTTAATACATCCAAAAGTGGTTTCTCAGAAAGCTTCTTTCTAGTTATTGTCTGAGGCTATTTCCTTTGTCACTGTAGGCTTCAATGCAATTCAAAATATCACTTCTCAGATTAGCAAAAAAACAGTACTTCCAAACAGCTGCATGAAAAGAGTGCTGCAACACTGTGACATGGATTCACACATCACAAAGTAGTTTCTCAGAAAGATTCTTTCTAGTTTATATCTGAGGATATTTCGTTTGTCACCATAAGCTTTAATGCGATCCCATTCAATGCTATCCAATTGCAGATTCCAAGAAAATAGTGCTAGCAAACTACTCAATGAAAAGAAGAGTGTAACTCTGTGAGATGAATTTACATATCACAAATCAGTCTCTCAGAAAGCTTCTTTCTAGATTTACCTGAGAATATTTCCTTTGTCACCATAGGCTTCAATGCATTAACAAATATCCTACTGCATATTCCACCAAAACAGTGTTATCAAACAGCTCAATGAAAAGAATAAAGTGTAACTCCGTGAGATGAATTCACACATCACAATGCAGTTTCTCAGAAAGCTTCTTTCTAGTTATTAAATGATGATATTCCTTTGTCACCCTAGGCTTCAATGTGATCCAAAATATCCCTTCTCAGATTCCCCAAAAACAGTGCTATCAAAGTAATCCATTGAAATCATAATGCAACTATGTGATGTGAATTTACAAATCACAAAGGAGTTTCTCAGAAAGTTTCTTTCTAATTGTTGTCTGAGGATATTTAATTTTTAATGGTAGGCTTCAATGCACTCTGAAATATGCCATTGCAGATTCCAGAAAACAGTGCTAGCAAACTGCTCAATGAAGAGGATAATGTAACTCTGTGAGGTGAAAGCACACATAACTAAGCAGTTTCGGGGGGGG
>NW_020258345.1:0-6409 GCF_003255815.1 Theropithecus gelada | reverse complement strand
TTTTTAGTAGAGACGGGGTTTCACCGTGTTAGCCAGGATGGTCTCGATCTCCTGACCTCGTGATCCGCCCGTCTCGGCCTCCCAAAGTGCTGGGATTACAGGCTTGAGCCACCGCGCCCGGCCAGTAATTTACTTTTATTTTTTTTTTATTTTTTTTTTTTTTGAGACGGAGTCTCGCTCTGTCGCCCAGGCTGGAGTGCAGTGGCCGGATCTCAGCTCACTGCAAGCTCCACCTCCCAGGTTTACGCCATTCTCCCGCCTCAGCCTCCCGAGTAGCTGGGACTACAGGCGCCCGCCACCTCGCCCGGCTAGTTTTTTGTATTTTTTAGTAGAGACGGGGTTTCACAGTGTTAGCCAGGATGGTTTCGATCTCCTGACCTCGTGATCCGCCCATCTCGGCCTCCCAAAGTGCTGGGATTACAGGCTTGAGCCACCGCGCCCGGCCCAGTAATTTACTTTTAAAATGATTACTTGGGTTGCTGTGTGGAGAATGAATCATAGTGGATAGCAATGAAAGGAGAGAGACTAGCCAAGAGTGTTGGCCGTTCTGGTGCGATTTCATGGCAGCTGAACCAGATAGGTAGTAATTAAGACAGAAGAAGGTGGTCTCCAGATAGGCTTTGGAGGCAGAATCCCAGATTTTGCTGATGGATTGGATGTGGAAAAAAGAATCAACTCCTCGATTTTTGGTTTGAGTATCCTGATGGCGAGTGGCTTTGTTCACCAACAGCAGGAAGGGTCGGGAGGTCGCACATTTGGGCCACATTACATCTGAGATGCTCATAGACATTTCCATGGAAACATAAAGTATGTGAAACTGGAATTCCATGTTAAGGTCAGGACTGGATTTACAGAATTGGAAGACGTTATAGTGATGGTATTTTAAACTATGGGGCTGGTTTGGGATCATCTAGGGAGAATGCGTAGACAGAACAGAAAGAGACCTGGGACAGGCCCTCATTTAGAGGCTAACCTGAGGACACTGAGGCCCAGTAGCCAGCAGGGTGGGACAGATGAGAGCTGTGTGCTGATCCAGTGTTGTTTTGAGGTATCACAATTAGGGTCCTTGAACTTGGAAAATTTAGCCTGATTTTTCCAAATTTCAAAAATCAAATGGTATTACCTGCCAATGATTTTCTGTATAGAACATCCAGATCCAGGCCCCAGATCTTAGGATTTAGCAGATTCGAGCTCAGGCCCAGGGATCTACATTTTTCACAAGTATTTGAGGTGCTGCTAATGGTGGTGGTACCCACTTCGGAGAAGAAGCCTTGATGTGAGGGCTGAGCTGTAGCAGACACCACGAAAAGCTCAGAGGAAGAGGCTTCCTGCTGCCTACTCTGAAGACCCTCTACTGATCTATGAAAACCCCCTTTTTTTTTTTTTGACGGAGTCTCGCTCTGTCACCCAGGCTGTAGTGCAACGGCATGATCTCGGCTCACTGTAACCTCAGTCTCCCAGGTTCAAGCTCTTCTCCTGCCTCAGCCTCCTGAGTAGCTGAGATTACAGGCACATGCCACCACACCCAGCTAATTTTTATATTTTTAGTAGAGACAGGGTTTCACCATGTTGGCCAGGGTGGTCTTGAACTCCTGACCTCAGGTGATCTGCCCGCCTCGGCCTCCCAAAGTGCTGGGTTTACAAGCGTGAGCCACCGCACCCGGCAAAAACCCTTCTTTTAGGCTTACACCACTAGACTGCATTACTCTCTACCTCTTAATCACTGTTATTTAACAACCTCCTGTTTCTATCACTTCACTGATCAAAAATGTTGGTACCTCGATATTCACCAGGTGTGGTGGCTCACGCCTATAATCCCAATAATTTGGGAGGCTGAGGCGGACAGATGACTTGAGATAAGGAGTTTGAGACCAGCCTGGCCAACATAGTGAAACCCCATCTGTACTAAAAATACAAAAAATTAGTCAGGCGTGGTGGCAGGTGCCTGTAGTCCCAGCTACTTGGGAGGCTGAGGCAGGAGAATGGCGTGAACCCGGGAGGCGGAGCTTGCAGTGAGCCGAGATCGTGCCACAGCACTCCAGCCTAGGCAACACAGCAAGATTGCGTCTCAAAAAAAAAAAAATTAGCCAGCGTGGTGGCACATACCTGTAATCCTAGCTACTCAGGAGGCTGAGGTGGGAGGATTGCCTGAACCTGGGAGTTGGAGGTTGCAGTGAGCCGAGATCACAACACTGCTCTCTAGCCTGGGTGACAGAGTGAGACTCTGTCTCAAAAAAAAAGAAAAGAAAAAAAGAATTTTGGTACCTCAATAGTGAGGATTGGATGTGAGCCATCTAATCAGAAAAGTTTAGTGATTGAAGTTCCCTCCTTAACTCCCTATAAGTTTTCTTCTCTTCTCTTTTCTTTCTTTTTACTCACAGTGTTCTCATAATGATCACTTTTTAAAATCCTCATCATCCTTAATTTGTCTGCTTCCTTTAATTTTATGAAATATTGGGCCAGGCACAGTGGTTCACACCTGTAATCCCAGCACTTTGGGAGACCGAGGCAGTAGGATTGCCTGAGGTCAGGAGTTCGAGACCAGCCTGGCCAACATGGCGAACCCCAACTCTACTAAAAATACAAAAATTAGCCAGGCGTGGTGGCACACACTTGTAATCTCAGCTACTCGGGAGGCTGAGACAGGAGAATCACTTGAACCTAGGAGGCAGAGGTTTCAGTGAGCCAAGATCATACCACTGCATTCCAGTATGGGAAACAGAGTGAGACTCTGTCTCAAAAAAATATTGCAGAGGATATTTAAACTGAACAGTCTTTTTTTTTTTTTTTTTTTTTAGATAGAGTCTCTATCTCCAAGGCTGGGTGTAGTGGCACAATCACGGCTCACTGCAGCCTCAAACTCATGGGCTCAAGTGATCCTCCCAACTCTGCCTGCTGAGTAGCTGGGACCACAGGCATATGCCACCACACCTGGCTAATTTTAAAAATTTTTGTAGGGATGGGGTCTCCCTATGGTGCCCATTCTGGTCTCAAACTCCTGGGCTCAAGCAGTCCTCCCACCTCAGCCTCCCAAAGTTCTGGGTATACAGGCAGGAGCCACTGCGCCTGGCCTGAACTAAACAGTCTTGGTAAGGCTGTATTCTATTGTCATTCATGTAATTTCAACGGCTTTCATTTTTTTGACTTAATTTTGATTTCATGTCTCTAGGAATCAAAGTCAACTATGAAAATGATTTTTATTGTGGGTAATGGTAAAAGAGAGAGACAGAGGCCAGGCATGGTGGCTCATGCCTGTAATTCTAGCACTTTGGGAGGCTGAGGTGGGCGGATCACTGGAGGTCAGGAGTTTGAGACCATCCTGGCCAACATGGTGAAACCCTGTCTACTAAAATTACGAAAATTAGCCGGGCATGGTGGCGTGCACCTGTAATCCCAGCTACTCGGGAGGCTGAGGCAGGAGAATTGGTTGAACCTGGGAGGTGGAGGCTGCAGTGAGCCGAGATCGCACCACTGCATTCCAGCCTGGGCGACAGACAGAGTGATACTCCGTCTCAAAGAAAAAAAAAAGGGTCACAGGGCTGGGTACGGTGGCTCACCCCTGTAATCCTAGCACTTTGGGAGGCCGAGGCAGGCAGACCGCTTGTGCCCAGGAGTTTGAGACCAGCCTGGGCAACATGGCAAAACTCTATCTCTATAAAAATAAAAAATTAGCAGGACATGGTGGCACGTGCCTATAGTCCCAGCTACTCACTCAGGAGGCTGAGGTGGGAGGATCAGTTGATCCCTGGGAGGCAGAGGTTGCAATGAGCCAAGATTGTGCCACTGCACTCCAGCATGGGTGACAGAGTGAGACCCTATCTCAAAAACAAAGTAATAATGATAATAATTTTTTAAAGGCCGGGCGCGGTGGCTCAGGCCTGTAATCCCAGCACTTTGGGAGGCCGAGACGGGCGGATCACAAGGTCAGGAGATCGAGACCAGCCTGGCTAACACGGTGAAACCCCGTCTCTACCAAAAAAATACAAAAAACTAGCCAGGCGAGGTGGCGGGCGCCTGTAGTCCCAGCTACTCCAGAGGCTGAGGCAGGAGAATGGCGTAGACCCGGGAGGCGGAGCTTGCAGTGAGCTGAGATCTGGCCACTGCACTCCAGCCTGGACGACAGAGCAAGACTCCGTCTCAAAAAAAAAATAAAAAAATAAAAAATAAAAAAATAATAATTTTTTTAAATAATTTTTTTTGAGACGGAATCTCGGTCTGTTGCCCAGGCTGTGGTGCAGAGGCACGATCTCTACTCACTGCAGCCTCCATCTCCCAGGTTCAGGTGATTCTCGCACTTCAGTCTCCCGAGTAGCTGGTTTTACAGGCATGTGCTACCACACCCAGCTAATTTTTGTATTTTTAGTAGAGACGGAGTTTGCCATGTTGGCCAGGCTGGTCTGTAACTCCTGACCTCAAGAGATCTGCCTGCCTTGGCCTCCCCAAGTGCTGGGATTACAGGCATGAGCCACCATGCCTGGCCAAAAAAATTATTTAAGTATGCAGTAAACTTAAAGTCTGTGTGGACTCTATTTGCAGGGTATGCTTTTTCCAAGCCAGATTTGATCACATGGATGGAACAAGGGAGAATGCTATTCATCAGCGAACAGGGATGCTTAGATAAAACAAGAAGGACAACTAGCCCTCCTACTGATGAACAGTTGGACATGAAGGATACTGGAAAGTTGCCATGTTTTGGTGAGTAAGATGGATTTAAAGTCATGAATTATTTAATTTTCCTAGCCTTGTTTCTTGAATCTTTCTTTTTGGATACCTGGCTAGATCTAGTCAATAAGAGAAGTTGTTTTGATGGAAAGTGTTAGTTTTCTTCACTCAAGAGGGTAGCAAATGTGGCCAGGCACGGTGGCTCACGCCTGTAATCTCAGCACTTTGGGAGGCTGAGAGGATGGATCACTTGAGGTCAGGAGTTCCAGACTAGCTTGGCCAACATGGTAAAACCCCATCTCTACCAAAAATACAAAAAAATTAGCCGGGTGTGGTGGCGGGCATCTGTAATCCCAGCTACTCTGGGGGCTGAGGCAGGAGAATCGCTTGAACCTGGGAGGAGGAGGTTGTGGTGAGCCAAGGTCGTGCCACTGTACTACAGGCTGGGTGACAGAGCGAGCCTCCATCTCAAAAAAAAAAAAAAAAAAAGAAAAAAGAAAAAAAAGAAAAAAGAGAGTAGCAAATGTGAGACTGTATTACGTATTACTTTCATACAGAAAGAAGTTTTATATACACATATATATAATTTTTTTTGTTTTTTTTTTTGTTTTTTTTTTTAGACAGTCTTGCTCTGTCACTCAGGGTAGAGCCCAACAGTGCAATCTCAGTTCACTGCAACCTCTGCCTCCCGGGTTCCAGGGATTCTCCTGCCTTAGCTTCCAGACTAGCTGGGACTACAGGTGTCTGCCACCACACCTGGCTAATTTTTTTGTGTTTTAAGTAGAGAAGGAGTTTCACCATATTGGCCAGGCTGGTCTCGAACTCCTGACCTTGTGATCCATCCAATTCGGCCTCCCAAAGTGCTGGGATTACAGACGTGAGCCACCGCGCCCGATACCCAGCTAATTTTTTGATACTTTTAGTAGAGATGGTGTTTCACTATATTGGCCAGGCTGATCTCGAACTCCCGACCTCAAGTGATCCACCCATTTGCTCTTCCAAAGTGCTGGGATTATAGACGTGAGCCACCATGCCTGGTATGGTGATATATGTTATTTAAAAAAAAAACAAATCCTGGGAAGAAGATGAGAATTCCTGTAAAAGTAAGGGATGGCCGGGTGTGATGGCTCATGCTTGTAATCCTGGCACCTTGGGAGGTCAAAGCAGGTGGATCACCTGAGGTCAGGGGTTCGAGATCAGTCCGGCCAACATGGTGAAACCCCTTCTCTACTAAAAATACAAAAATTAGCTGGGGGTGGTGGCGCATGCCTGTAATCCCAGCTACTTGGGAGGCTGAGGCAGGAGAATTGCTGGAATGCAGGAGGCGGAGTTTGCAGTGAGCCCAGATTGCACCACTGCACTCCAGCCTGGGTGACAGAGTGAGACTCTGTCTCGGAAAAAAAAAAAAGAAAAGAGCAAGGGATCCATTTGTCAAAACCCTGAGAGGAAAAATCACCTCCTTGTCACACTGCCATGTCCATTTGAATATACAGAAATGAAAAACCCTCTAATTTTCTACAAAATATTTTTTTATTGTACAGAACTTTAAAACTTGGGTTAAAACTCCTTTTGAGGCCGGGTGCAGTGGCTCACGCCTGTAATCCCAGCACTTTGGGAGGCCGAGACGGGCGGATCACGAGGTCAGGAGTTCGAGACCATCCTGGCTAACATGGTGAAACCCTGTCTCTACTAAAAAATACAAAAAATTAGCCGGGCTTGGTGGCGGGCGCCTGTAGTCCCAGCTACT
>NW_020258344.1:0-6409 GCF_003255815.1 Theropithecus gelada | reverse complement strand
GGACATAGGCATGGGCAAAGACTTCATGTCTAAAACACCAAAAGCAATAGCAGCAAAAGCCAAAATTGACAAATGGGATCTCATTAAACTAAAGAGCTTCTGCACAGCAAAAGAAACTACCATCAGAGTGAACAGGCAACCTACAGAATGGGAGAAAATGTTTGCAATCTACTCATCTGACAAAGGGCTAATATCCAGAACCTACAAAGAACTCAAACAAATTGACAAGAAAAAAGCAAGCAACCCCATCAAAAAGTGGGCAAAGGATATGAACAGACATTTCTCAAAAGAAGACATTCATTCAGCCAACAGACACATGAAAAAATGCTCATCATCACTGGACATCAGAGAAATGCAAATCAAAACCACAATGAGATACCATCTCACACCAGTTAGAATGGCGATCATTAAAAAGTCAGGAAACAACAGGTGCTGGAGAGGATGTGGAGAAACAGGAACACTTTTACACTGTTGGTGGGATTGTAAACTAGTTCAACCATTATGGAAAACAGTATGGTGATTCCTCAAGGATCTAGAACTAGATGTACCATATGACCCAGCCATGCCATTACTGGGGATATACCCAAAGGATTATAAATCATGCTGCTATAAAGACACATGCACACATATGTTTATTGCGGCACTATTCACAATAGCAAAGACTTGGAATCAACCCAAATGTCCATCAGTGACAGACTGGATTAAGAAAATGTGGCACATATACACCATGGAATACTATGCAGCCATAAAAAAGGATGAGTTTGTGTCCTTTAGAGGGACATGGATGCAGCTGGAAACCATCATTCTTAGCAAACTATCACAAGAACAGAAAACCAAACACCGCATGTTCTCACTCATAGGTGGGAACTGAACAAAGAGATCACTTGGACTCGGGAAGGGGAACATCACACACCGGGGCCTATCATGGGGAGGGGGGAGTGGGGAGGGATTGCATTGGGAGTTATACCTGATGTAAATGACGAGTTGATGGGTCCTGATGAGTTGATGGCTGCAGCACACCAACATGGCACAAGTATACATATGTAACAAACCTGCACATTATGCACATGTACCCTAGAACTCAAAGTATAATAATAAAAACATAAATAAATAAATAAATAAATAAATAAACAAACCTGAAACAACTGGAGAATGGATAAACAAACTGGAATGTTGCTACAATGGAATACTACTCGTTGATACAAAAGGAATGAAATATTGATTCATGCAACAATATTGGTGAATCTCAATGGACTTTGTTAATTGAAAGAAGTCCAACCAAAGTACATATTGTATCATTCCATTTATTTAACATTCTGGAAAAGACAGAACTAGATGGATAGAAACAGACTTGTGGTTACCATGGGTTGGAGTGGGAAGGAGTGCTAACATCAATGGGGCAGTCTGAAGAAATATGGGGAGTTGATGGAACTGTTCCATATTGTGACTGTTGTGTAAATACAGGACCCTAAACATTTGTCAAAATCTATACAACTGTATACTACAAGTGTGGATTTTACTGTTACATAAATTTAAAAATAAATTTTAAAATATACTGATTAAAAAAAAAAAAAAGAAAATGTGGCATGTATACACCGTGGAATACTATGCAGCCATAAAAAGGATGATTTCATGCCCTTTGTAGCAACAGGGATGAAGCTAGAAATCATCATTCTGAGCAAACTATCGCAAGGACAGAAAATCAAACACCGCATGTTCTCACTCATAGGTGGGAATCGAACGATGAGAACACTTGGACACAGGGTGGGGAACATCATACACCAGGGCCTGGTGTGAGGTCGGGGGATTGGGGAAGGATAGCATTAGGAGAAATACCTAATGTAAATTATGAGTTAATGGGTGCAGCAAACCAACGTGGCACATGTATACATATGTAACAAACCTGCACGTTGTGCACATGTACCCTAGAACTTAAAGTATAATATAATATAAAAAGAAAGAAACATGAATCACACAAAGTTGAAATAATTTCTCCCAGATTGCACAGCCATTAAACACTGCAGTTAAAATTTGGAGGCACAAAATCAGACTCCAGAAACCATATCTAACCACACTACAGATGGCCAACCCTACCCATAGAGTTTAGATTCCATCCCTTCTCAATTTCTCTAATATTTTTCTTCTTGGTGATAGTTTTTCATTCATTCATATATATATATATATACACACACACATATTCTCTCTGTGTACTTGTTCATTACCATAAGCTTTTAAACAACCTTAGGTAGATCTTATTTAAAAACAAAACAAACAAAATAGCAGTAAACTCCCTTTATCACTTCCAAATTGTGAAACCAATTTCCTGCATTTATCTTCCCTCTATTCTAAGACTACCTTAAAATAATAAGAATATTTAAAGTGACATAATCCAGTAAAAATTGTAGAAATCATGAAAGGGGCCATCAGCAGCTTAGAAATTTTTAATAGGTTTCTCAAAGATAGAGCCTAGTGAAGTACACAACCTGTTGAGAAGACCAGGAGGAAGGTCATGGGAAGGCTGCCTGGCAGATCCTGGATGGGGTAGACATGGAGGAAAGTGGTGGGAAGGCACCTGGCAGATCCTGGATGGGAGAGACCCAGAGGAATGTGGTGGGAAGGCCACCTGGCAAAGCCTAGATTCCTGGAGTGGCTTCAGGTTGGATTTCATAGTACAAGGAGCCAGGAAAATGGAAGCAGACACTGTGGTTACTGTGACCTGGAAAAGTCCCTAGAAGTCATTTACTGCATCTGCCCCATTTTCTCAGCAAGGAAGCAGATGTTCAGGGAGGCCTCATGTCTGTTCAGTGATTGAGGATGGGCTTGTAGACTGGCACAGTGCAGGGCTCTTTTGCCCTGGCCTGGCTGCTCCACACTGGCCACCTACCTCACCTCGTACTTCAGGTTTCTCTCAAACATTCTGCTTTGTGTACCTGTTACATTATTTCACCAGGGCAGAAACAGCTTGTTACATATAAAGTTGATGCAATAACAATTTTTCATTAATTTACTGTTGACTTTTAACTTGCAAATTAACTGATTAGTACAAAGTTCATGTACATGAAGTTGTAAGGTGTATCATATAAAGGATTGGAATAATTTTTTTCCACCTACTCTGAACACATATAACCTATATACCAGGCAAAAATATTTGGAAGTAATTTCTGCCCCTCAAGAGTCATTAAAGTAGGGGATTTTGATGTCTCAAATGTCACTGCTGAGACTGAAAATTTTCCATCCACTTCAACTCTTACCATGACAGGTGGTAGAGGCAGACGGGCTTATCCAATAAAATCTGGAGGTCAAGCTGAGCTTTCAGAGTAGCCTGCAGACCCTCCCTAAATGGGGAGGCACGGGTGCTGCGAGCACAGCAGGGCCTTCTGTAGAGCTCAGGGCTGCCTGGATGGCCCCTCTCTGCAGTTCCCCACTGCTTTCTCCCCAGCATCTGCCAATCACCTGCCACCCCCGAGGAGCCTGACAGGATTATGGCCTAGATGAACCAGCTATCTCTCTGTCCAGGGGCATAGTTTCTCCCTGTGCCTGCGACAAAGGCTTTTAATCATTCTTTCTTTCTGCGCTGGTGTCAGCCACAAATTCCAGCAGACTCATTAAAATGTGCACCTGTCAAGGAGCATATTGTCAGGAGGATTCACTGGCAGCTGGGACTCGCTGCTGCCTCCACCTGGAGAGGGGTCTGACCCTGCAGAGGTGCCTTTGGCCTGAGTCCCCTTCATCTTTACCCTCAGAAAGCTTGGGGCCAGCAAAGGCCAGGGCCCTGTCAGGGCTCTGAAAGCTGGAGAGAAGGAAAGACAGTGAGAGGAGAAGGCACCTGCCCACCTGAGTCCCTCCTCTTTCTGCAGCCTCCTCTGCCAGACTTCAGAGCCAAGAATGCCCCTGTGAGTACAGCCCTGGCTGTTTGAGTTAGCAAAAGAGATTGATGGAAATGAGCTTCTGCCCCAGGCTCTTGCTGACCACACAGTGATTTCAAGATGATTTTCAATTTTTTTCTGCACTGGGACCTTAGATGTTCAGATGGGCCAGAAATGAAGGCTGTGTGGCTGGAACAAGCCACTTGCCAGGCCTCTGACCCTCCTGAGCCTCAGCAGTGAAGAGGGGACAATACACTGCCCTGCCTGCCACCAGATCATGTGAAGAAGGGAGAAGTGCTGGGAGATCACTTCATTTGAAAACATTGTCAATGTACAAAACAATAGAAATCACACATACAATCAAAGAAGAAATGCCTTATACTGCCACAGATTTTATACTGATTATAAATAAGCGATCAAACAGAACCTGTGCTGCATTATTTTGTAATTTATTCAGTTAAACACTTTTTGCTTGCATTATATTCATTTGTAGCAAATTCATTTGCTTGCATTGTATTCATTTGTAGCAATGTGATTAGCATAATGCAACCTTGTAACCTATAAGATTAGTTTTATTATGGGACTCTGGTGACATCATTTCAGAAGAAAGACAGAGAAGGACAAAAAAGAAGCAGAAAGAAAAATAGAAGGGGACAAGAAGAAAAGAAGGAGGGAGAGAGAAAAGAAAGATAAGACAGAATGGGGTAGAGGAGAGAAGGAAGGAAGGTAGAGAGGGAAAGAGAGGGAGGGACAGAAACACATGGAGAGACAGAGGAAGATTCAAAGGCAGGAAACAAGAAAAGTCATGGTAAGTTCTCTGAGGGCCAAGGTCACATCTCATTTGTTATCTTCTCTACAGCACTTACACAGTGACTGGCATGTACTGTGTGCTATCTAAGTATCTGCTGAGTTGCATCGAACCATTCCACTGGGGACAGAGGGAAGAGGAAAAGAGAAGTAGAGATAAAACTAGAGAAAGAGACGAAGATAGAGGTAGAAGGGAAGGGATAGACACTGGGGGGAAAGTATCTAAGTGGAGTGGAGGCTAAATGAAAGAAAGGTAGAGAAGGAAGAAAGGGAAGGATAAGAGCGAGTAGAGGGGTGGTGATAGAGCAAGGAAAGGAGGAGGAGAAAAGAGGGAGGAGGGTGGACAAAGCCCTTTATTCAGGGTCTGGTGAAGTCAATCCGAGAATGGAATAGACTCACAGATTTGGAGCTGCTGTTAGGCCCAGGGCAGTTCCTTGTGGGAACATGTCTCAGAAGCCACCCAGCACCTTCCTGTTTCACCTCTGCATGGTCCGAAATGAAGGCTCTCCAGCACAGAGAAACCATGTCCAAAATGCTGCTTCAGAAGGCACCCAGAAAGTGTCTTCGCAGCTCCACAGCCGCTTGCAGGGGTGATGTGGAAATGTCTCCAAGAGATACCTGGACCAGATGCCGGAAAGAGACCTGGAAATATCAGGTCCCCAATTTTCAAACTGCTGCCCTGTGGCCAAGGACAGTGTCCCTGCTCTGGGGAGATGAGACAACCACTGCTGGGATCCTTCTCCCTGCCTCTTGCCTCAACTTAGAGCAGTGTTTGCTAATCTCTCTTGCATTAAGAACAGGGAAAAAGAAAAGAATCAGGGCAGCCTCATCTTACAATCTGGTAAGAGGAGAGAAGCATCTGTGTATTGGGTTTCTGTCATGTGCCATTTGCTTCACAAATATCATGTCATGTAACACGCACAATTCTCTGAAGAATTGTTACTGTATTTATTTTCATGAATGCTCTCGCATAAGTCCCTTCAGGATACAGAGGCCACTGTGTCACCCAGGTTCTCACCAAGAGGTAGATATTACCTAAACTTTGTGAGCTCAGGTTCAGAGACCCTGCTCATGCACCTCCTTTGCCAAAGCTAATTTGGCATCATTCTCTATCCAAACTGCTCTCCAACCAGTACAAGTTTTGCCTGTTCCACGAAGCTCCACCCAGGCACCCATTCTTGGTCTGCATCTTCTCACTGCCTATAGTCAGGGTGAGTCTTTGGCATTGGGCATCTGCCGTCTGTTACTCAGGTTGTCTAATTATTCTTGTGCACACAAGTCTATCTCATTTGTTTGCAAATTTCTTATGGGTCTCCAACACTATAAAACAAGCCAGTGCTCTAATTTTACAGATGAGAAAACTGAGGTTCAGAAAGTCCTGTGAAAACTTAAGTGGGTCATGCAACCAGTAAATTTTGGCTCCAAGAATGATCTTTTATCTGCACTCTGTTTTTAATAGACAACAGCCAAAGGAAGTCAATACAAACAAACACAACAACTATCTAACTATAAGGATGTGCTACTGCAGTGAGAAGATTGTCTGGTTTCTCTTTACAAAAACTTTAAAAGACAGAGTGAATACTCCTCTGTATGAGAAAGCTAAGATGAAATTCTACTTAAAAAATCTCCAGACTATTGTGAATAGTGCCACAATAAACATACGTGTGCATGTGTCTTTATAGCAGCATGATTTATAATCCTTTGGGTATATACCCAGTAATGGGATGGCTGGGTCA
>NW_020258343.1:0-11158 GCF_003255815.1 Theropithecus gelada | reverse complement strand
CAAGTCCTTAATCCCATTTCTGAAATCCCAGAAGTCTTTATCCCCCTTCGATAGAACACAGAATAGTAATGATTGATTGTAACATCAAGATACTGTCACAAGCATGCTGGGGACATTAACATGGTATTTGTCCCATTGCATGTTTAAATTCTGAACATTTTCTTAATTCTGAAGCATACCTGGCTGGAAAGACATCCTGTTCTTTTTCTGTTTCTGATTTTGCAGTTGTGTGAAAGGTCACAGTTTTGGGCCTGGGATTGAAGTGATATGCAGGTTTTGACTTAAGAATTTATAAGGGATGAACAGGATCATCGGCATCTCCTGATTCTTTATGTTAAGCCTGTGGCTTCTGGCACACTGTTTAAGTTAATAACCCAAAGTGCTTTATCCTTCCTCTGAAATGGAAAACCTGTTCTCCTTTCAGCTGGGGTAAAAACCGGGGCATGGATGGCTACATAAAGATGGCCAAAGACTGGAGGAACAACTGTGGAATCGCCACAGCAGCCAGCTACCCCACTGTGTGAGCTGATGAATGGTGATGAGGAAGAACTTGACTGAGGATGGCACATCCAGAGGAGGAATTTATCTTCAGTCTACCAGCCCCTGCTGTGTGGAATGCAGACTTCATTCATTGAAGATCCAAGTGTGATTGGAATTCTGATATTTTCACACTGGTAAATGTTACCTCTATTTTAATTACTGCTATAAACATGTTTGTATTATTGATTCACTTACTTTGTATTTTCATTTTAAAAAGATATACACATTTTTACCTGTTTAAATAAAATGTAATTTCAAATGTACTGGTGGACTTCTTTCTGTTTTGATGCACTGAGTTTTTTGTGTAATTGTATTAGTCTGTTTTCATGCTGCTGATAAAGACATACTCAAGACTGGGCAATTTACAAAAGAAAGAAGTTTAATGGACTCACATTTCCACGTGGCTGGGGAGGCCTCACAATCACGATGGAAGGTGAAAGGCACGTCTCACATGGCAGCAGACAAGAGAAGAAAATGAAAGTCAAGCGAAAGGGGTTTCCCCTTATAAAACCATCTGATCTCGTGAGACTTATTCACTATTATGAGAACAGCATGGGAAAGACCTGCCCCCATGATTCAACTACCTCCCATCAGGTCCCTCCCACAACATGTGGGAATTGTGGAAGCTAAAATTGAAGATGAGATTTGGGTGGAACACAGTCAAACCATATCAGCAGTCAAGCATGAAACTGGGTTCTAAGCCATACCTGCTCTGCCAGTGGTTCACTAGGAGGAACAGTGGGTGGCTTTCTGGCTCTTCTAGTAACTAATGTGCAGATCTCACGTCAGCTGCCCAGTTGTGTCTGACCCAACTCTTGATTGAAGCAAAATATGACAAATAGTCTACAAGGACAAAAGAAAATTGTTTTAATAAAAAATTCACATTTTTCTTTAAAGAGATCAGACATACATGTAATTTCAATACTGAAAAAGAGCCTTAGAAATCACGTTTATCTCACCCACGTTGTTTGCAACCCAGTCAAGTTACAGGGCAAAGCTATGAGGGCCAGTTTCTGGAGCATCTTCCCCAGCTGCTGCTGAAGACCCCATGGCCACTTTGCAGTTGAGGTGAGACAAGGTACTACTGCATTGGCAAGGCTGTTTGTCTTTGGGTCCTCAAGGGATGAGGGATAAACTCCAGGGTGTGAGGTTGGGCTTTAGGAATAGTGTGCTGGCCTTGGAAGGTGGAAGACAGATAAGAGGACCCAAACTGAGAGTCTGTGGCCACATTTTCACCAAGCTACCTGTAAGCACCTGCATTATTTTAATCAACAGAAAAACTTCCCCATTGTATTGGCTAAAAGAGCACATAGTTTCATCACCTGTGTTTTTTCAAAAGTCTCATGTTCCCACTGAAAAAAATATAAAAGATAGAACCTGAACGGTCTCTATTACTGTAAAACAAATCACCCAGAAACTCAGTGGCTTGGTAGAAACACCTTTCACATTTTCCGCCTGGACTTGGCTGTGTGGTTTCATGGGGAGACATCTGTAGGCTCTATCTGTGCTGGAGACATCTGCAGGGCTTGACGGGACTAGACGTCTGCAAAGGCTCACTCACATGGCTGGCCGCAGATGCTGGTGTTGGCTGGGCGTTTAGCTTGGGCCGTTGACAAGAGCACCTGCCTGGGGCCTCTCCATGGCTTGGGCTTCTCACAGCATCAGCATTGGGAAAGATATATACATATACCTTGGCAAACTTTAAACACTGAATTGCACAAATGTTTATGTTCATCTTTATTATTAAATAAATTAATAAAAGTATCACAAGGAGATTTGGTCTCTTCTCTCAAGTAATACAGTTTTAAAATCTCATAATTAATGTAATTAAAGTTTTTTTATACTTATACTTTCAATAAGTATTTATTAGGCATTTTTATTTATTTATTTACTTTTTTTGAGATGGAGTTTGGCTCTGGTTGACCAGGCTAATATGCAATGGCGCGATCTCAGCTCACTGCAACCTCTGCCTTCTGGGTTCAAATGATTCGCCTGCCTCAGCCTCTCGAGTAACTGGGATTACAGGCATGCGCGACCATGCCTGGCTAATTTTGTATTTTTGGTAGAGATGGGGTTTCTCCATGTTGGTCAGGCTGGTCTTGAACTCCCAACCTCAGGTGATCCACCCACCTTGTTTATAATCTAACCTAACTAGAATCTTTTTAAAAGCAGGACAAAAATTTCAACATTTTGTATGATTATAGCTATGTTAAAATATGTCTAGAAAATACACCCAGAGGAAATAAAAACTTTCATTGCCTCAAATTGCCGCAAAGCCAAGGGGCCCTGCCCATGGCCAGGGAGGGTGAGCCCTGGAAGCACCGAGGTTGCTGACTCCCAGCCCAGGAGCAGCTGGACCCTCAGCCCCCAGTGCCTGGTTTCTCCTTGCATGTGAATCCAGGTCCCAGCATTTTGTCATTGACGGGAGCAGCCTTGGCTCACCCTCCTGGAAAACAGAAAGATGCTCATGGATGCTGGCTGTGAGGCAACCTGAGGGCTCAAAGACCTCCTGTGGGGCTCACACTGGGGCCAGAGCCTCAGCCTCTGACACCCGAGAATGGAGTGGGCAGGATGGGTGGGGCAGAGAAGAAGAAAGTTCTCCGGATGTCCTGGTTAGTCACCCTGATGCTGGGAAATGCACACTTATGGCTGAATCAGGGAGAATCAAGTCTCTTGGCCAGAGAAACAAGCCATTATGGCCAGCGAAGCGCTCACTAAGCACACGCAAATACACGTGTAT
The DNA here is from genome assembly GCF_003255815.1 of Theropithecus gelada. NCBI lineage: Eukaryota > Metazoa > Chordata > Mammalia > Primates > Cercopithecidae > Theropithecus > Theropithecus gelada. The sequence continues at coordinate 7,878 of NW_020258343.1, read as the reverse complement.
GTGCACCCACAAACACATAGAATTACACACACGCCCAATACACACATATGTACATGCACACTAACTCATTACACATATGAACATGTATGCACATGACACACCTATACACATACACTTATGTACAGATGCCCAAATGCACACATATTCACACCCTTACACAATACACATGTATATACATGTACACCTGACACACATTCACACACATGTGCACATACACCTACATACACACCACAGTATAATACACTTAGTAGAGTAGTATTGCGGGGCCTCAGTTGTGGTCAGATGGCCTGAAACTTAGTCTGAATTGTTACTAATTGAACTGTGTGATTTTGTCTAAATCTTTTCAACTCTGCTTCCAGCCCCCAAAAGAGTGCAGTTGACTCAAACCATCTGGAAGTTCTCTTTAGTTGTAAAATTCTGTGATTTCAATGGGAAAAGATGGTATCATCCACCCAGAGCTCACCTGAGCTCCTTCTCTGAACCCTGAGGAGGATCCTGGGGGCTGGAGTCACAGCACAGGGTGCTTGTGAGGCTGTCCTCATCCAGCGCCAGCCCCAAAAGTGTTGCCACCAGGGATAGCCCAGCGTCCCTGCAGACCTCTGCTGTGGGCATTCCTGTGACTTCTTCCCTGCCTCTCCTCCCCACACCCACGCACTTCTTCCCTCCTTTCTGATCAAGAATATGCCTTGGGAGCAAGTAGGCAGGAACCAGCAACCTTCTGAGGCCCAGCGCTTCCAGAAAGAGGTCAGCAGCTGTCTGTCCTGGGGACGTTTCCTGGTGGAGGTGGAAGGGGGCTCACTGTTCCTTAACACCCTCTTTCAAGAGTGCCTCCTTGGTTTACTCTTTCTGGCCAGGGCAATCATCTGGAGCAGACAAGCCTGTTCCCTGTCCCAGCTCAACATCTGGAAGTTGCTGGGTCATGGGCTCCAGGTGTTGTTTGCAGCCTCTCATCAGCACGTGACTTTTGGTTGTGATGATAAAGTCTGACCGCACCTCATGTTGCCACCCAAAGCTCAGCTACAATCTCTACAAATTACTCCTGAAAGCAAATTTCTCAGGCAGCTGTGGAGCTGAGCCTGTGGCCTGGTAGGTGAACCAGGATGTGGCCCTCACTGGGCATTTCATCCCTCTTGCCAGCGTGGGGCTGGCACCATAGTGGTACCCAACAGGCCCTTGTTGGAAAGATGAATTTGAGCACCCTACTCCTCATGAACAGCTTGGCCTGATTAAGTTCTCAAGAATCCAAAGGCCTGCAGAGACTATGACATCCTCCCACATATGAATTCCAACTGAACGAAAATCCTGCAAAATAAAAAAATAAAAAATAAAAAATAAAATGAGCCAAGGAACAATCACTTCTTCCCATTAGGAAGACCACTTTATAGGTGGTTGTTTTGGAAATAACAATCTTTCACTTTTCTTATCCCCCATTTCTCTAGGGGTCTCTTCTTTGCTGGGCCACTCTAAATACACAGGGTAGTCCTATACGCTACTCTGCCAGCTTTATTGTTACCTGGACATTTTTAGGTTCCAGTTTTATCTTTTTATTTTTATTTTCAAAATGTGGTAAAACATAAATAACATAAAATTGATAATTTTAACCATCTTGAACTGCACAGATTGGTGGCATTAAACACACTCACATTTTTATGCAACCAACACCACCACCATCCATGAATACTTTCATCCTGCAAAACAGAAACCATCTTTTTACTCCCCTAGCAATCATGCCTTCCTCTTTAGCTTTCATTTATTTTATAGTACATAGAATATCCCAGAAGCAGAGAACCTGAGCAGTGGAGGGCACCTGGTAAGGTTATCTCTTCCAAACACCTGCCCTTCAGCAAAACCACACCTGGGGTAGACTGAGCCAGACAGAATCAACCTTGTTTTTAAATGTACAAAACTAGGCCTTCTTTGGAAGTCACATGTTTGAAATATCAAGTCAGAAAATTCTTTTTCTGAAGTAAAAGTGTTCTTTGTCATTTCCTCAGTTACTCTTTTTTCTTTTCCAGATTGAAAATAACCCGTTACTCTCCTCAGGGAATCAACAATTTCATGAGCAATGACTTCCTGGGAGGCCGTGGTTCTCAAACGTTAGCCTGCTGCGGTGTCAGCTGAGGGGTTATGAAAGACAGATCACTGCACCTACCCCGAGAATTTTAGATCCCAGAAGTCCAAAGAGGGTTCTAGAAGTTGCATTTCTAACAAACTCCCATGTTATGCTGATGCTGTTGGACTGGGGACCCCATTTTAAGAAATGCTGCTATAAGGTCCAATGCTAGGAAATCTGAAGGATAGAAATATGCAGGTACCTAAGAGGTGGGAACGAATGGAATTAACAAGGTAAATGGGTTAACCTCCATGTGCAAAGTGTCAAATGCCCTTCGCATAAGCCCTTTGCTGTCACAGAGCTCACAAGCTCAGGGTGCAGTGCGGGAGGCCGAGCTGAACAGTAGTTTGGGATGTCAGCCATTCACACTGGGAACTGTGTGGACCCTGCAGGGGAGCACAGCGCTCAGGCTGGGTGAGGAAGGGGCCGGGGATGGCTTCCTGCAGACCTAGAAGCATCAGAAGCTGTTCCTGGGTGGATTCTTAAAGAAAAGAAGGTGTCCAGACAAAAGGGCCGGGCGAGGCACGTGTTCTTCCAGCAGAGGAACGTGGAACTGAAAAGCAGACGTGGAGCATTCATGGGGCAGCAAGCTGTGCAAGTGTCCCCAAGGGGAGCGTGGAAGTGAGGCAGTGAGGATAGAGTGCAGAGGCGGGCAGGGCGAGACCCAGAGGGCATGGTAACACAAGAGGAGGAGCCCAGGTGATATTCTGAAGGCTCCTTTGACATCAAGGACAGAGAAAGCTTTGCTAAGACTCCATATAAGGGGGCATCAGAGAGGAAAGGAGAAGCGGGAACACAGCTCTCCCCAGTCCTCTAGGCCTTCCACTATAGGATAGCCTAGGTGCAGACAAAATTTCCTTTCCTTTTTGTTTTGTTGAAAGATTTTGGAATTGCATGGAGGGAAACTTGTAAAGACTCTGGGCAAGCCTAGAACCAAAATGAACACAAAGAGAATACAGAAGTTGCGTCTGGAGGTGAACAGAGGCGGCTTCCAGCTCCATCTTGTGCAGGCTGTACAGCCTTGAGCATGTTACTTCTTGTGCCGCAGTCTCTGTATTTAAATAGAGACCTAATTCCCTCACAAGACCCATAGGACCTCACAGGGGCTGGCCTCCCTGCTGTTTTCAGCCTGAGCTCACAGGCGCTGGCCCTCACTCTTCCTGCTCCCGCTCCATAAGCGTCTTTCCAACTGGGTTTGCCAGACTGTCTTCTGCCCCAGCCCTTTCCCCAGGTGGTTTCCTCTGTCTGGAGTAGTCTTGCCCTCGCCTGACTAATTAACTACATTAAATCTAAGACCCACTCCCTCAGGGCAAATTCATCTGCCTGCATAGGTTCAATCTGTACTCTTAGAGGGTTTTAAGCATTGGGAACTTTTACTTGATAGCACTTAGTGGTTGTTATTTGCGTAATTAGTTGTTGAGTGTCTCTTCTACTAGAACAGGGGTCAGCAAACCATACCAGCTTTGGCCTGAAGCCTGATTTTGTAAATAAAATGTTAATGGAGGAGATCAGGTGCCTACAGGGTCATATTGCTGGAGATGTGGAGTAACCGATCAAGATCAACATATTTTGGTTCATTTGGATGATCGACTTAGCAGAGAGCCTCCATATCCTCTCAAGGTCTACATTTTTATCTAGTTAACATTTCTTTGGTGCCAGGGAGTGACATTTTCTTTGTTATAGAGATATATTTAAAAAAATGCACAGGGAGTTAATAGGAAATATTGTGTTCTCACCAAGTGAAGGCCAAAAGACTTCATTGCAGGATGTACAAAGGAAGCCTCTGTGTAACTTAGATAGGGACAAGTGGTGGAAGCATCCAGTTACTGCAATGCGTGCTGCCAACAGGCAGATCTCAGGAGAGTCTGCATGTGGGCAGGGAGAGTCATTTTCTCAGGGTGGAGGGGAGTGACTGTTCTGCCTTTGTTCCATTACACTAAAATTGTAATTTGAATTTTATGAGGTCCCTACATTTGTTGACTGTAAGTTTCTTTAGGTTTTATGGTTGTAAGATATCTATATGCCTACATTCTTTATATCTAATGTTAAGGTTACATATAATTAATATATATTTAATAAAAATATAAGATAAATATTACAAAATATATAGACACATGAGCAGAGGCAGAGCAACAAAAATAAGGTTTTAATACACACAATCAGGAGAGAGAAGGGCCCATCAAAGTGAACACGCAAGGGGAAGAGGGCACCTGTAAATAGCAGTGGGCCTCCTGCCAGTTCAAAGAATAGAGACCTGACTGGGGACTTTGGTCAGCCAGATTAATGGTGAAGCCAGGGAGGGCACAGCTGATGATGACACATGCTGGCTCTTCTTCTGTCCACAGGGGAGTATCTCAAATACACTATGGTTCTGATTGGGTTCATCAGCCCCACATCCTCCAACACACACACACACACACACACACACACACACACACACACACACACTTTGAGGTTTGGGGCCTCTGGCTTGTATAAGGAGAGAGCAGCTTAAATTTAACTTCAAGGGACTGATCCCCTTCCTCAGGCAGCAATGTCCATTCATGGGAACCATATGTGGAGGGAGACTTGCTTCTTATTTCTTCCCCATCATACCACCTGTGTGTACCAGGTGGGCCTTGGGTGCTCTTTCTGAATGGGGACCCGAATTGTGTTCAGTCGCAGCAGTTATGGTGCCGTCCCCATCGCACCATCTGTTCTGGAGGAGGATGTTGCAGAGGCGCTGCTCCCTAAACTGGAGGTACCTGGAGGAACCCTGATGGGAAGGCTCAGAAAAACAGGGGCACTGGGGACAGAGGCTTTTCATTGTTGCCCATCAGGGGGCCCCAAGTGTGGGCTGAGGGTGGGGCTGGAGAATATGAATGTAGCCAGGCAGACGGAGGCTAATGTCTTTCCAGGGTGCCTCTACTGTGCACTGAATTTGGGAAATTAAGAGAGGGCTCACTCTGGAGCTTGGTGAAGAAGCCCTTTCTCATTGTCTTGGATGAACCACAGCCATGCTACCCACCAGGACCAGGCCCTTCCTCTGCACACTCTGTGGATAGCAGTCATTGCCCTGAAACCGTGAAAGCATCATCTGCTTAAACCACTATTTCTTAGTACTGCTTTTTGCACATTTCAATTCCACAATTTCTGTTTCATTCTCTGTATAAATTGGAGAACACTTGTGAAAATTCCTCATCTTCCAGTCCATTTTCTGTAACATCAGTCTTAGGCCTTTTAAAATCACGGGCCTTGTTCTCTTGAAGTTTTTCTGGGATTGAGGCCAGCGGGATGGCAAAGCTGCTGTCACTGAGGTATGGCCTGGAGAGTCCTTGGGTGTCTGTGAGAGAAGGCAGGGCCACCAGCATGGGAGCCAGGAATAGGGGACGACTCCAGGGGATGAAGCCCAAGGAAGACTCAGCATGTCAGGTGTGGGTCAGCTACAGGACCCTGCGCAGGATGAGGCCCTGAAGTGTGGGCGGCCAGCCACTCACACGGGGAATGAGGCTCTTTGGCCCTATTTCTCATAGGGCTGGTATGTAGGGCCCCAGGTGTCCCTGTGCTCAGAGCCTCAGCCTGCAAGGACCCCCTATCAGCCCCTCCATGGGAGTTGGGAGTTAAAGGGGGCCACGAGCAGCTCTCCTGGGGGAAGTTCCTTGTCCTGGGACTAGGGCATCTGTCCCTCAGGGCCCACCTGTCCTTTGGGGGCTCCAAGCACAGAAAGCCGCAATCTCGGTCTTCACATGGAGACCAAATGTGTCCCAAGCCAGGCTGGGACATGAGAGTGTAGGTAAACAGGCCAAAGCCCACTGCTCCCCCTGACAAGGGCAACTGTAGCAGAAAAGGAAGTGGACAGACTTTGGAGAATGTCAGGGAGCTGCCTCAGAGATGGAAGCCAGGAACGCGGGACAGCTGGTGCCTGACTGAGGGCGCCCATCACCACAGCCCACGTCCTTGTGCCTTTCCATAGGGTCAGTCTGGCTCCAGCATTTGCTCTGGAATAATAGGGCCCCACAGCGCAGACGATCATGTCCACCTGTCTGCCAGAGAGATGCGAGAGAGCCTGAGGAGAGGAGTCCCCTGTGTGATGCTCCCTGGGCCAACTGACAGGACAGGGCTTGTTGGGCACACAGGCCCCAGACTCAGCATTTATATCTGGCTCATGAGCCCAGTGACTCTGGGCAGCACAGTAGCACATGGTGGACACATGCTCTACATTGAGTTAGGCAGGCCAGGAGCTGACTGCTGACAATTGGCCTGGCCACATCCTTGCACTTCACTGTACAAGAGTCTCAGGGTGGAGTGAGGTGAGCTCTGAGATCACACCACAAAAAACTCATTGCTGGGAAGACCAAGCATGCCCAGGACAGCTATATAGAAGGTGGTTGTTGGGTCCTTCACACCATGTAAAGCAGAGGCTCTTAAATAGCTTGGGTTAGGACGCTCCCAAATGTTCACTGAAATTTCCAAGCCCATCACAGACTCCAAATTTTGCCTAGATTGCCCTGAGCATCCATGGACTCCTGGACAAGAAGACCATGTACTGGTCAGCAAAGTTGCCATGACAGAGCCTGGAGGGTCTTACCTTCAGGACCCTGCCTGATACCTCCTCCCAGAGAACCATCTTCCAGCCCCTAACATATTTTCCCATGCCTGTAATCATGCTAAATGGAACAGGAAGACAGTGTATTAGGGTTCGCCAGAGGGACAGAATTAATAGTATATATAAGGGGAATTAGCTCACATGACCCCAAAGGCAAAGTCCCATGAGCTGGAGAATGACAGCGTGGCTCCCAGGGGAGCCAGCATCATGGCTCAATAGTTTGAAAGCCTCAGAACCAGGGAAGCCAACAGGGCAGCCCCTAGTCTGAGGCCAAAGGCCTGAGAGACCCCAGGAGGCTGCTGGTACAAGTCCTAGTGTCCAAAAGTCAAAGAACCTAGAGTCTGATGACCAAGGGCAGGAGAAAAAGGCATCCTGCTCCGGAATGAGGAGATGGGGCAGGGTGGGGTGGGGTAGGGGGATAGGGGGTGGGGAGAGAGAGAGGGAGACAGAGAGAAAGAAAGATGGAGCACTGAATATCCCCTTTCTTCTACCTGCTTTGTCCTAGCCACGCCCCCAGCTGATTGTGTGGTGCCACCCACACTGAGCAGGGATCTTCCTCTCTCTGTTCACTGACTCACATGTCAATCTCCTCTGGAAACACCCTCACAGACACAACCAGGAACTATGCCTCACTAGCCATCTAGGCATCCCTCAATCCAGTCAAACTGACATCTACTCTTAACCATCACAGATATACAACATCAAAGGAGGCAAATGTGGAAAAATAAAATTCACTCTGGGCTTTCTCCTCCAACTGAGGATACGAGTGCTCAAGACCACCCTCCCGGCATTGCACTCACCCCAAAGCCTCCACCTGTTTCCAGGAGCCCAGATACCACACACGCAATCGGATACACCCTAGTAAGGTTCTCCCCTGAGGTGGGACTCAGAGGGCCCCCTGGGGCTTGATAGGTGTCAGCAGTTTGCCTCATTGTAGATTATGCCACAGAATGATTTTGAATAGGGATTATAGTGCCAGTTAATTTGCAGCATAACTTTGAGTCCAATCATTTCCCTTCCTTCCTTCCTTCCTTCCTCCTCTCCTCTCCTCTCCTCTCCTCTCCTCTCCCCTTCCTTCCTTCCTTCCTTTCTTTCTCTCTCTCTTTCTTTTTCTTTCTTTCTTTCTCTCTCTCTCTTTCTTTCTTTCTTTCTTTCTTTCTTTCTTTCTTTCTTTCTTTCT
>NW_020258342.1:0-6414 GCF_003255815.1 Theropithecus gelada | reverse complement strand
CTTGGCCTTATTGGTATTTGACTCTGCTATGAATACAATATATCTCACAGAAGCATGGTAGTCTAGTAGGGTGGCTTTGGAAAAAGTCTAGGATTTGGGAGCAGGTTTAAGCAACTTAAGCTTTCTCAGCTTCCATTTTTTCATCTGTACTGTCATAATTCTGATTTTTAAAAGCACCTATGTGGAAAGTAAAGGTTCAATGAAACAGCACAAATGAAGTGTTTAACATTTGGTCTGGCATGTAGCAGTTGCTCAACACGTCTTATTTATTAACGACAACTGCAATGATAATAATGAAGTAATAGTGAATTTATATATTATTGTGAAAGTTCAAATGAGTTTTGATCTTGCCCCTCTCCTTTGTTCAGTGGCTGCATGGTTTTTATCATCTCCATTGTATGGTTTAATGTTGGCAGGTGGGAGATTTTGATAGACATATGATAGAATCGGGAGTCCCAAGACTTGTATTTTAGTCACAGAAATGTCTTAGTTCCTCGTGTTGTGAGCTTCAGCATGTTACTTTGCCTAAGTTAACCTTACTTGTAAAAATAATCATGAATATATCTGCCCTTTCTCCTCCCCTCAGCCTCTCCACACCCAGTGACAGGTGTGGAGGTGCTGTATACATGCTATTTTTTTCTCTCTTTCAATTGTGAGTGTGTTTTCCCATTCCCCTTAAATGACATAGCACCACACTCCTGGTAAAATAAATGCATTTGTGCGTGAACATTTGGGAAGTAATGGGAGCTGCATTTGCAATAGATGTTTTCCTTTGAACAGCCAAGTGAGTCACTGTGAGTTGCACTGTAGCAGTGACACTTACAATAATCAGTTTAGAAGAGTAATTGCCACCTTGACTATTTTACTAGTATGGAGTACTAGCGACTATTTAGGGTGATTAGATCAGCAAACCAGCAATTTTGTAAAGCCATCAGAGGAGACGGTGAAAATAAATGAATATCTGAGATCCTGAATTTCCAGTCAGATCAAGAAAGAGAAGCATATAAGAATAGGTCCCACTTATTTGGGGGAGAACCATACACCACTTTGTATGGAGGTTTCACTTTCTAGGAACATTTTCTAGTGCTTTCAACAACATGGTGATATAAGTAGGACTATTCCGATTTTACAGATGAGGAAACTGAGGCGCAGAGGTTTAAGTCACCAATCTGCTCCTCCTTACATTCTGTTTTTCAGAGAATGGTGCTGCCACCTATCCAGTCACACAAGCCAAAGTCCTATGAGTGAGCTCTGGTTTATCCCTTTCTCTCACCTCTCATATCCAACTTACCATTCAGGCCTGCTGATTTTAGTTCTTAAATATCATTTAGCTTCTGTTTTCTCTTTCCATTGAAATTCTCATTGCAGCCCTTGTATGGATTACCTCCTGGCCTTCTACCTGTGTGCCTGTGTCTGTGTTGTTCACCAGTCTGTCCTCTACCTAGGTCAGACCATGCCCCACACCTCCCAATCCTCCTTAGAATGAGGACAAACCTCCTCACCATGGCCACAGGCCCCTTTCCATTTCTCTGACCTCACTGTGTGCCCCTCCTCTATGCTCTGCACTGCAAAGACTCAGAGTCTTGTACTGGCCAAGGTCAAGGTCCCCCTGCACCACACCTTTTCCTGGGAGGCCCGATCCTCATTACTTTACCCAGTTACTGCCCACTTGTGCTTCTGATCTCAGCCCCAGCTGCCCTTCCTAGAGGAAGCCTTTCCTGATGTTTGTAACCAGAGCAAAGCCTCCCCTTGGGTGCTCTCATCATTCCAGGGACCTGCCTGCACAGCACTTGTACCCGTCAATCCTTTACATTAACTTGAGTAATAGATGTGTTAGTGTCTGGATCTGCCTCCCAAGAGTGAAGCCAGGAAAGGTAAGGCCCTATCTGTTTGCATTCCTACAGTCTAGTGTGCTCAGTAAAATACTATTTAATGAGAATGAATTGGACATGGCAGCATGGCTAGAAAGTGATGGATTTTGGATTTAAACATACTTCTTTCTGGTTCTAGAGACTTTGCTGTTAACACCATTCACTTTTGGGCAGTGTCATTTTAGCAGTAGCACTGATAAGGGTACTTTATACTAAGATCAAACATATTTTGGATCCATCAGATGAAGTTTGATAAAAATGGGTTATTATGAACCCACTGATAAGCAGAGCTACCTGACCAAGATTTCCAGATTTTGCATCAAAGAGAAATGTAATGAAAGTGAATCTACCTGGGCTGATAGGAGTGGGCGGAGGGCTGGAGAGTGAAGCAAGAAGGGCTACTTCTATAATGCCCTTGACCCTGCCTTTCTCTGTTCTTCACTCTGGCTGAAACTGACCACCCTGAGTGCATTCAGATAATGATAAATTATCTCTGTCAGACATTGTGTGTGTGTTGGGTCATGTACAAGAGAGGCAACTTCTGTGAATAAATGAAGCCCTGTAATTAAGGAATGTGTAGAAAATTGCAAGGATGCATTGGTGCTTTATCCTTAGTACTCATCCCTAATGCCACATGTCCTTGAACTGGCTTGTATTTGCCACTGACACTACTAGCAGCAGGATGGAGGGGAGGAAGAGAGAGGCCCAAGTGTTGCAATACTTAGCACCTAATTTCAGCCCTGCTACAAACTAAAAAAACAACTTTGGTTAACTCCTTAACTTCTTTGAGTCTCAGTTTCCTCATCTGAAAAGTCAGTAATGGTTTGAATTCCTTTAAAATCTGACATTCTATTATCTCTCTCTCTCCACTGTGGAAACACTGGGAGCTATTTTTCTTTTATTGTCTCTAGTGGACATTATGACTTCTGCATTACAGAGGTGTCCTTTCCAATCTAAATAACCCCTCAAAGAAATTAAGTCTGCAATCATTTCCACCTGGTAAGCGAAAAGGCAAGAGGAAAGAGCTAGTTGTCAATAGCTCTGTGGATGGCAACAAATTAATTCAGTGGAATGGGATCTGTGCAAACACGTGCATATATAGCCATAATTTGCCTTTCGTTTTCCTTTGCAACTCAGAAGAAAGTGAATAATTTCCGATGAGCCTCTCATTCGAACATATTAAAAATACATGTCATTGGCAAAAGGCATATTTGGTTGCTTGATTACCATATATCTCTGAGTATGCAGAACAGTTATTTTTCAGTTGGGGGTAATTAGCTGAGTAGAAAGCTGCACAATCTTGGGGGGCAGAAAAATCTTTGTATGTCTTATAGTGGCATGGAGAAAGCAAAGTGAAAGGGCATAGGAGGTCATTAAGTAACTAGGTAAGGGGTCAGCTGCATTCCCTCCGGTTACTCAGAGATGAGGCCCTAAAGCAATGGCAGCAAAATTGTGGGTGGGAATGTGTTTGTAAAGGGTCTAGATAGTTTACCTAAGAAAAGTGCGAAAGGGAAAGGGCTAAAAAGATGTAGATTGTAAAATTCATGACTTCATTTGCTCTTCTGCCTTTGAAACCTTTTTGCTACCACTGTCATGTTCTCAACTTGTCTAAGGCCACCTTGGCTTATCAACTGCGAGGGAAAGTTGTTTAAACTCTCTAAGCCTCCTTTGTTTCCCACTGGTACACTTAGGGGCACTAATTCCTGATTTTTCTGCCTGAGTTATTGTTGTTCAGATCCCATAATTTTTTGCATATGTGCCTTATAAGATGTGCCACCTAACGCACATTGTGGACAACCTCAGGTGGAGGAGTTCGGACATCTGTGCGCCTGGATTTGGCTGTTACTAACTAGATGGAGTGGGGAGGAAGGGCAGAGGAGAGCATTGTAGACTTTTTCCAGATTCTTTTTTTTCCTCCAGAAAATGATATTGCTCTTATATTTGAAGACAACTATCTGCCTAGGTATATGGAGATTCTAAGGTTACCAGAGCTTTGCATTGATTCTAGGGCAGTGTTTCAAGATTGCTGGAGCAGCAAAATCATTTTACTTTATAGATTTCAGTCAACAGGCTGGTCATGGCCTCCTCAATGTGCCAGAATCTTATAGATGGTGGGCGTCAGTGGGCTGGAATCACAGTTTCCATCTCTTAGGCTGGGCAGTCCCATGGGGGCAATGGTAAAAATTTAATTGGAACATATATCAGAAGTAATGAGAAATCCATCTCCTTAAAGCCTTCCTAGGAGATTTCCTGAAGATTTATAAAAAACACTTCATTGATCAAATGACTCTGATGTTTCCCTCCCACTGGAAGCAATTCAGGTCACCAGGCCACTTATAACCGTTGTGTTCCCCTTTCTCAGTGACCTCTGCTCATAGAATTTATTTATGGCATAGCATATACTATTTAACTTAATATTCTGATGAGCGGAGCCAACAAACACACAGCATCAGTATAAACTGCAGTATCATAACAGGCTTCCTTTAAAAATCTTCTAATTTTTCTTTAAAAACACTGATGTTTTTGTAACTTACTTCACCTTTAGGAATATGAACATTTTATAATGCTGGAAAAATTATTTGAATTTCTTTTCATTTAAAACCTATAGGTTTTTATTTATTCCAGCTTTCACAAATATTTTATTTTCCCATTACAGAAAAATTGAGTTTAGAGATAAACGTGAAGAAAAAAGTCACTCATAGCTCCATCCAAAAGTCAAAAACTCTTAATATCATGGTCTAGTTTTCATTCTTTTTGCTATGTTTCATATGGTTTCATCATATGTCATAAATAACTGTATATATATGAGTTTTAAAATAATATATTTTTATTGTCATAAATGAAATACATATTTAATATGGTGTGATTAGGATATATAGAGAAATATAAAAAGGAAAATTAAGGTCATTTAAAATCTTACCAGAATTAATATCCATAAACATTTTGATGTATTTTCTCAGAATATTCTTTCCTATGCCTTTTATATTTTTCTTTATTATTAAATATTTCAAGCATATAGAAAAGACAGAAAATAATATGAGAAACACCCATATATCCACCATGAAAAAATTTAAAATATTGATATTTTCCTACATATATTTCAGATTCTTTACTTTTGCCCTCCCCCCTTTTGTTTTCTAGCAAAACAAAGCATTACAGTTACAGTTGCAGCTTCCTATGTTCAATTTTACCTTTCTAAACTTATTCATATAGAAATGTCTATCTCTGGTCTATTTACTTTCCCTGCTGAATAATACTTTACCATATGGAAATACCACGATGTACAATTACAAGCAATAGTGCCATATACATTCCTGTATAGGCTTCTTGGGAAGAATCTCTCTTACTATGTTCCTAGAAGTAGGATTTCTAAATTGTAGGGTAGGCTTGTCTTCATTTTTACTACGAATTGCCAATTGTTTGAAGTAGTTATAACAATCTGTATTCCCACAAGCAATACTGGGAAGCTTGTTTCGTGTTTGGCTTCACTTGATTTTGCTAGGCTTTAACATTTTTTTTGCCAATCATATGAGTATAAATTGGTATCTTTTAATTTATGTTGTGCACATACTTTATTACTGGGGACACACGTAACCTTTCTTTCTAATGCATGGCTGTCATGGATTTGTTTTCAATGTAACTCATTTATTAAGCACTGAAAATTGCAAGGCTTCTTGAAGTTGCTGATCAGGGCTGCAGACAGATTTGATACTTTAGGCCCATGTTCTCGAACTCTGCCTCTCCGATGTCAGTATTTCTGCCTTCTAGTTTTAGTGGTTCCCCTTTTCAGGGCCTGGGAACATTCTGGCTGCAGAAATCAGTTGCAGTAATGGGAAGGATTTTTACTAAAGCAACTCAATGGTCTTCTTACCTAGTAATTACGCAGACTTGAAAATATATTTATGAAAATGACTCAAGTTATATACAAAAATATACACTACCAAAGCATATGCAAAGTGCAAGTTTTCTTTCATTCTTCTCCTCTTCCTCCTCCAATAAATAACCACATGTAGAAAGCCTCTACTTTTTCCTTTGTATTTGTGTTTATGTACAAATGCAATGAATATTCTTGAACATGTCTCCTTGGGCCCATGAGCAGAAGGTGAATGTGATTTTTTAACTTAATTTTATCAATCTACATCAGCACTATATTCTATAATATGGAAGTATGAGAACTAATCAAACTCTTCTAATAATGGGCATTTCGGTTGCTTCTAGTTTTTCATTATTTTAAGCAATGTTGCAGAAAACATTCTTGTCAATGTCTTTGGACATCAATGTGAAAATTGTCTTAGGAGATATTTGTAGAAATGCTATTTACAAGCTATTTTTTGACTACTTTATTAATTTTTATTTAAAACATTTTAAAGTACCTTAGGAATTGGTGACTTCTAAGTAGGTGTAGGACACAGTACCTAGATTCTCTGAGTTGATGTTCTATATAAAGTGGAGGAAGTGACAGTAACTGCCTGATAGGGTAATTTTGAGGATTAAATGAGATACTGTGTACAACGTTCATAGCATGGGGTTTGGATCACAGTAG
>NW_020258341.1:0-6416 GCF_003255815.1 Theropithecus gelada | reverse complement strand
GAATCTCTGGTATGTGCAAAGATTAGAGAGCAGAACAAAGGGTTTGGGGGGGGGCGGGTACACATCTATCTTTGTGTTCTTTCATTTCCCCCTCTCACAAGTAACTGGATGTCCAATCTTGGATTTCCAGAGTCTTATAATGTAGCCTCACTTTCTGGGTGCAGGAGAGGCTGGTGATGGCTACGGAGGACCATTAGTTGGATGGTATCAAACCTTTCTCTGACAAATTGTAAAATTTTGTTTACCACACAGGGGCCTATAGTGAATAGAAGTAGTAAAGACATTAGGGGGCCTAAAAGGGGTGCCAGAAGGGAAAACATTGAAGAGTTCCACCAATTGTCCAAGTGTATATGTTGGGAGTCCTTGTTGGGTAGCGAGTCCTGAGGAGGTTAGACTTTCTCGGGTATTCGTCCCATACCCTGGCTGAGTGCATTTTACAATAGTGGTATGGGCAGCCTGCATTCTGGTGCCACCAATAATTTTTACAATTATATTCAGTCTGATCATATTCAAAACAGATCATAGGTATCCCCGGTTGGGCAATCTGGAAATTAGTGAAATTGAGGTAAACTGGAGTATTGCACCCGGAGGGGGGGGCAGTCTGCACTAGCTAGCAGTTTACCCGCCTGGGGGGTTTCCCCGGGGTGAGTTTTGTTCTCATAGAGCCAGAACCTCCAGACATAGGGATTAGACGGCGCAGCAGTGAGGAGAGTCAAATGCATAAGGCATAAAAGCATAGGTAAGCTAGACATGGTTACGGCTATAGGGATGACAGCGCAGGGTTAGCTTTAAGGGATTGTTCTTAGCTTTGTCTATAGTCCATGTAACTGGTGCTCCAGACGGCCCGAGAAGGTCGGATGTTGGGTCCACTGGTTTGACGTGTGTGTAGTGGATCCACGAAGCGATGCCTTCTACCTTGAGAGCGGTGGGAGTAGTCCGGAGTACTTGCAGTGGTCCTTTCCACCTGGGTTGAAGAGTTTCTTGCCGGTGGCGCTTGACTAGGACCCAGTCTCCCGGCTGGAACGGATGAGGCGTCGGCGGAGGTCCTGCCTCGTACAGTTCTCGTAGTCTGGGCCAAATTTCCTGGTGAATTTTCTGTAAGGCTTGTAAGGAGAACAAGAGCTCAGAGACATTTTCAGTTTCAGGTTTGAGTAAGTCATCTTTTAGACTGGGGACCAGGGGTGGGGGCCTGCCATACATGATTTCATATGGTGTGAGGCCCAGTCTGTAAGGGGTATTTTGGGCCCGGAACAGAGCGTAGGGGAGAAGTACTACCCAATTAGCGCCAGTCTCCATGGTCAATTTAGTTAAGGTCTCCTTTAGAGTCCGATTCATCCTTTCTACCTGTCCTGAGCTTTGGGGCCTATAAGCACAATGTAATTTCCAATTTGCCCCAAGAATGGAAGCCAAATCCTGACTTACCTTAGCAACGAAGGCTGGTCCATTGTCTGACCTTATTTGGACGGGAAAGCCATACCTGGGGAGGATTTCTTCCAAAATTTTCTTTGCTACAACCTGAGCAGTTTCTCTCTTAGTTGGGAATGCTTCTGTCCATCCTGAAAAAGTATCTACAAAGACAAGTAAGTACTGATACCCATATTTTCCAGGCTTTATCTCAGTAAAGTCTATTTCCCAATAGACACCAGGCCTAGTTCCTCTACACCTGATTCCTGCGGCGGTCTGGGTTTGGGGGCAAGCACTGTTCAGTTGGCAGGCTTTGCAATTTGTTGTGACATCGCTGGCCAGTTCAGCTATGCGTCTGATTCTGAACTTGGCGTGCCTGATTAAGTCTATCATTCGCCGGGCACCCAGGTGGATTGTCCGGTGGATATGTTCCAACACCTGCCGTCCTAATTTTTCTGGTAGGATGGTTTGGTCATTTATATCAGTCCACCACCCATTTTGAACCTGTTTTAGGGGAAGCGTGTCCATCCATTCGCGATCCTGTTCGGTATAGTCGGGAAAACATGGCAAATTTTGCGGGCCAGGATCAGGGAGCTGGAGCACGAGGAGCTGACTGGGAGCTTTTGCTATGCTCTTTGCGGTTTGGTCGGCTAAGAAGTTGCCTCGAGCAATTGGCGTAGTTGGTTTCTGATGCCCAGGGCAATGTACAATAGTCAATTTCTTTGGTTTCCACAAAGCAAATAGAGCTAGGATCTCTTGCTTGTTTTTTATTTCTTTGCCTTCAGCTGTTAATAGTCCCCTCTCTCTGTAGATGGCCCCATGTATGTGCGCAGTAGCAAAAGCATAGCGGCTATCCGTGTATACTGTTAGTTTTTTCTCTGCCCCTAGGGTGAGGGCCTATGTGAGTGCTATCCGCTAGGCTCTTTGGGCCGATGTCCCTGGAGGCAAGGGTTCCGCCCAGATTACCTCAGTCTCTGACGTTACAGCCGCTCCTGCATACCGCTGGCCTTGGTGGACGTAGCTGCTGCCATCATTGAACCAGATGAGTTCTGTGTCGGGGAGCGGACGATCTTGCAGGTCCTCCCGCACCCCATGCACCTGAGCCAGTATCTCAGTGCACTCATGGGAGGGAGCATCCAAGTCTGGATTTGGCCGCAGTGAAGCAGGGTTTAAAGAGGTTGGGGGCAGAAAAGTTATTCTGAGGGGGTTTAACAGCAGTCCTTGATAGTGGGTGAGCCGGGCGTTACTCATCCATCGGTCCGGCGGCTGCTGGAGGACGCCTTCAATGGCATGCAGGGTTATAACGTGCAACTCTTGCCCCATGATAAGTTTATCAGCGTCTCGGACCATTAGGGCGGTCGCCGCGATTATCCGGAGGCAGGGTGGCCAGCCAGCAGCCACTGAATCTAATTTTTTTGACAAATAGGCAACTGGCCTCTGCCAGGGTCCTAGGTACTGTGTTAACACGGCTTTTGCAACACACTTACTTTCATCCACGTATAAGTGGAAGGGCTTGGAGACATCAGGGAGCCCCAGCGCAGGGGCTGATAATAAGGCAGTTTTGAGTTGCTGAAAGGCCAGCTCAGCCTCTTCTGTCCAATTGAAGGGCTGCCGTTCCTTTGTTGCCTGGTATAGGGGCTTGGCTAACTCAGCAAATCCGGGTATCCATAACCTACAGAACCCTGCCGACTCCAGGAATTCTCTCACTTGTCGTGTTGACTGGGGTCTAGGGATGCGTAGGACTGTTTCCTTTCGGGCTTTGGTTAGCCAGCGTTGCCCCCCTTTTAATAGGTACCCCAGATAAGTTACCTCCGACTTGCAGATCTGAGCCTTTGTTGCTGAGGCTCGGTAGCCTAGCTCCCCCAGAGTCTTCAAGAGGTCCTCAGTCCCTTGAACACAAGTTTCCGGGGATCTGGCTGCTATTAAGAGATCATCAACATATTGCAAAAGAGTTATTTCAGGGTGTTGCCGCCGGTACTCACCTAGATCTTCATGAAGGGTTTCATCGAACAGGGTTGGCGAGTTCTTGAACCCTTGTGGCAGCCTAGTCCATGTTAGCTGACCATTGATGCCCCTCTCAGGATCCGTCCATTGAAATGCAAAGAGTCCTTGACTTTTGGGAGCCAGAGGAAGGCTGAAGAAAGCGTCTTTTAGATCAAGAACGGTATACCACTGTTTTTCGGGATGTAAGGCACTCAGAAGGGTGTATGGATTGGGCACAGTGGGATGTATGTCCATGACCTTTTTATTAACTTCTCTTAAATCCTGTACTGGCCTGTAGTCCGTACTGTTGGGTTTACGAACAGGTAACAGTGGAGTATTCCAGGATGAGTGGCAAGCCCGTAGGACTCCCTGGTCTAGGAGTCGGCGGATATGGGGCGTAATTCCTTCTCTTGCCTCCAGGGGCATAGGATATTGCCGAACCCGAACCGGGTCCGTCCCTGGCTTAACTTCCACAAATATGGCAGGTCGATGTTTAGCTAGCCCTAAGCCCCCAGTTTCTGCCCACGCTTCAGGGAAATGCTGGAGCCAAGAGTCAATTTCCTGATTGAGGGGCTTTTGCTCTTGATGGAGTCTGTACTCATCTTCTAAGGTGACAGTCAGGATAGATATTGGCCTGTTTTGGGAATCAGTTATCTTGGGCCCTTCTGGCTCAAAGTGGATTTGGGCCCCCATTTTTGTCAGCAAGTCCCTCCCTAGTAGAGGGCAGGGGCTCTCTGGGATGACTAGGAAGGAATGGGAGACTTTTCCCGTTCCTAAGTCTACAGTCCTCTGGGTTGTCCAGGGGTATTTTTTTTGATGCCTGTGGCCCCGTGCACCCAGGATGTTTTCTTAGACATTTTTCCAATTGGTTTGGTTAGGACTGAGCGTTCCGCCCCAGTATCGACCAAGAAGCGAACTGGGGACCCCTCCACTTGCAAAGTTACCCTGGGTTCGGGGAGGGGGTCCGAACCTCGTCCTCCTTAGTCAGAGTCCTGGGTAACGAGTACGGAGGTAGGGTTAGCTGGTCTCCGTTTCTTTGGGCAGTCTTTAATCCAGTGACCACGTTCCTTGCAATAAGCACACTGATCCTTTTCTAATCCTTGCCTAGAGCCTTGCTTTTTCTGCTTTCTGCTTTGGCCATTCCCTGCCTGGGGGAAAGCTGCTACTAAGACTTTGGTCATTTCTTTGGTTGCCTTGAACTGTTTTTCTTCTGGAGTATCCTTATTATTATAAACTCGCTGGGCCATCTGAAGGAGGTCCTGAATCTGCTTTCCCTCTAAACCTTCTAATTTCTGGAGTTTTCTTTTAATATCTGGTGTTGCCTGGTTTACAAAGGACATTACTACTGCTGCCTGATTTTCCGGTGCTTCTGGGTCCATAGGGGTAAACTGTCTGAAGGCTTCCATTAATCTCTCTAAATACACAGCGGGGCTTTCTGTCTTACCTTGTAACACAGAATATACTTTAGCCAAATTGGTGGGCTTGCGAGCTGCAACCCGGAGACCCGCCATTAGAGTCTGGCGATAAATGAGCAGTCGTCCCCTACCTTCTGCCGTGTTGTAGTCCCATCTGGGCTGGGTCAAAGGAAAAGCCGCTTTAATGAGGTCAGGATTTGCAGTTGGCTGGCCGTCATCTCCTGGAACCAGCTTTCTGGCCTCAACTTGGATTCTTTCCCGCTCCTCCGTTGTGAACAGGATTCGGAAGAGCTGTTGACAGTCACCCCAGGTCGGCTGGTGAGTAAACATGACACTGTCTAACAACGAGGTTAGATCTTTGGGATTATCTGAGAACCGAGCATTTTGGGACTTCCAATTGTATAAATCACTGGTGGAAAAAGGCCAATACATGAGACGGGAGAGCCCGGTATCATCGAGGGATCCTATTTCTCTGAGAGGCAGGGCTACAGTGGAGTCAGGGAGTCGGGAAGCTTGGTCCCGCTGTACGCGGCCTCGCGTTCGGCCGGCCAGCCCCCCCGGGTTACTTTCGCTCTCGGCTGCTTCCGCTTCTCGGTTTCCTTCTACGGAAGCACCACCCTGGGGGACTGGGTCCTGCGGGATAAGGTGCGGATATGGTGGGGGAAATGTGGGTTCTAACGTTAGGGGGTCCTGGCTGTCCGGCAGCACAGGGGCCGAGGGAGCAGAGGGAGTCCTTTGTCTTGTAGGTTGCGTTACTAGGACCTTGCAAGGCTCAAGGATGAATGGAGTTATCCAGGGCGGTGGGTCTTCCACAAGATTTTGCCACACTAGAATATAAGGAATTTGATCAGGATGTCCTGACTGCCCTGGCAGGAAAATCTTAGTTTTTACCTTAGTAATAATAGAGAGACAGAAAGTTCCTTCGGAGGGCCACCTTATGCCGAAAGAGGGCCACTCCGAACGGCAGAAAGTAACTAGCTTTCCCTTCTTTAGTTCTACGCTTAAGTTACACCCCCGAGCCTTCACATCTTTGAAATTGGTAACAAGGAGTGAGAGCGGCGTGCTCTGGTTGTTGCCCATCTTTGGACTGCTCCTACAAAGAGAAGGAGGAACGAAAATGAGTGTGAAGCAGAGGGGAGGATCCGACAGGTCCGGTCCTGGAAGGGGAAGAAAAGGTTTTATGTTTCGTTTTGGACTTACACTTAACATTTAACAATGACGGACAGACAGTGATAAACGATGATCTTTCGCGAGCGCGTGTCGGACTTCCAACCTGAGTCAGACGGGGCAACCAAGGATGGAGACCCCCAGATGGGCACTGGGGGACGTCTCCCACCAGTCCCAAGTGGCTGTCTTTTAGCGCGTCCGCCAAGACTGTGCCACTTACAGAACAGACCAATACAGATTACAGATTACGGATTTCGCGAAATTTCAGGGAGACAGACAGAGACAAAGACAGAGACAGTGACAAAGCCGGCTTACCTACAGATTAAGATCCATTGACTTGGGGGTCTGGTGGGCTTGGGGGAAATCCCGGACGAGCCCCCATTTGTTATGCCCAGACCGCTTATTCCCCGAAGAAGACCACCAGAGTCCAGAGTCAAAGCTAAGCAG
>NW_020258340.1:0-6417 GCF_003255815.1 Theropithecus gelada | reverse complement strand
GAATCTCTGGTATGTGCAAAGATTAGAGAGCAGAACAAAGGGTTTGGGGGGGGGCGGGTACACATCTATCTTTGTGTTCTTTCATTTCCCCCTCTCACAAGTAACTGGATGTCCAATCTTGGATTTCCAGAGTCTTATAATGTAGCCTCACTTTCTGGGTGCAGGAGAGGCTGGTGATGGCTACGGAGGACCATTAGTTGGATGGTATCAAACCTTTCTCTGACAAATTGTAAAATTTTGTTTACCACACAGGGGCCTATAGTGAATAGAAGTAGTAAAGACATTAGGGGGCCTAAAAGGGGTGCCAGAAGGGAAAACATTGAAGAGTTCCACCAATTGTCCAAGTGTATATGTTGGGAGTCCTTGTTGGGTAGCGAGTCCTGAGGAGGTTAGACTTTCTCGGGTATTCGTCCCATACCCTGGCTGAGTGCATTTTACAATAGTGGTATGGGCAGCCTGCATTCTGGTGCCACCAATAATTTTTACAATTATATTCAGTCTGATCATATTCAAAACAGATCATAGGTATCCCCGGTTGGGCAATCTGGAAATTAGTGAAATTGAGGTAAACTGGAGTATTGCACCCGGAGGGGGGGGCAGTCTGCACTAGCTAGCAGTTTACCCGCCTGGGGGGTTTCCCCGGGGTGAGTTTTGTTCTCATAGAGCCAGAACCTCCAGACATAGGGATTAGACGGCGCAGCAGTGAGGAGAGTCAAATGCATAAGGCATAAAAGCATAGGTAAGCTAGACATGGTTACGGCTATAGGGATGACAGCGCAGGGTTAGCTTTAAGGGATTGTTCTTAGCTTTGTCTATAGTCCATGTAACCGGTGCTCCAGACGGCCCGAGAAGGTCGGATGTTGGGTCCACTGGTTTGACGTGTGTGTAGTGGATCCACGAAGCGATGCCTTCTACCTTGAGAGCGGTGGGAGTAGTCCGGAGTACTTGCAGTGGTCCTTTCCACCTGGGTTGAAGAGTTTCTTGCCGGTGGCGCTTGACTAGGACCCAGTCTCCCGGCTGGAACGGATGAGGCGTCGGCGGAGGTCCTGCCTCGTACAGTTCTCGTAGTCTGGGCCAAATTTCCTGGTGAATTTTCTGTAAGGCTTGTAAGGAGAACAAGAGCTCAGAGACATTTTCAGTTTCAGGTTTGAGTAAGTCATCTTTTAGACTGGGGACCAGGGGTGGGGGCCTGCCATACATGATTTCATATGGTGTGAGGCCCAGTCTGTAAGGGGTATTTTGGGCCCGGAACAGAGCGTAGGGGAGAAGTACTACCCAATTAGCGCCAGTCTCCATGGTCAATTTAGTTAAGGTCTCCTTTAGAGTCCGATTCATCCTTTCTACCTGTCCTGAGCTTTGGGGCCTATAAGCACAATGTAATTTCCAATTTGCCCCAAGAATGGAAGCCAAATCCTGACTTACCTTAGCAACGAAGGCTGGTCCATTGTCTGACCCTGTTTGGATGGGAAAGCCATACCTGGGGAGGATTTCTTCCAAAATTTTCTTTGCTACAACCTGAGCAGCTTCTCTCTTAGTTGGGAATGCTTCTGTCCATCCTGAAAAAGTATCTACAAAGACAAGTAAGTACTGATACCCATATTTTCCAGGCTTTATCTCAGTAAAGTCTATTTCCCAATAGACACCAGGCCTAGTTCCTCTACACCTGATTCCTGCGGCGGTCTGGGTTTGGGGGCAAGCACTGTTCAGTTGGCAGGCTTTGCAATTTGTTGTGACATCGCTGGCCAGTTCAGCTATGCGTCTGATTCTGAACTTGGCGTGCCTGATTAAGTCTATCATTCGCCGGGCACCCAGGTGGATTGTCCGGTGGATATGTTCCAACACCTGCCGTCCTAATTTTTCTGGTAGGATGGTTTGGTCATTTATATCAGTCCACCACCCATTTTGAACCTGTTTTAGGGGAAGCGTGTCCATCCATTCGCGATCCTGTTCGGTATAGTCGGGAAAACATGGCAAATTTTGCGGGCCAGGATCAGGGAGCTGGAGCACGAGGAGCTGACTGGGAGCTTTTGCTATGCTCTTTGCGGTTTGGTCGGCTAAGAAGTTGCCTCGAGCAATTGGCGTAGTTGGTTTCTGATGCCCAGGGCAATGTACAATAGTCAATTTCTTTGGTTTCCACAAAGCAAATAGAGCTAGGATCTCTTGCTTGTTTTTTATTTCTTTGCCTTCAGCTGTTAATAGTCCCCTCTCTCTGTAGATGGCCCCATGTATGTGCGCAGTAGCAAAAGCATAGCGGCTATCCGTGTATACTGTTAGTTTTTTCTCTGCCCCTAGGGTGAGGGCCTATGTGAGTGCTATCCGCTAGGCTCTTTGGGCCGATGTCCCTGGAGGCAAGGGTTCCGCCCAGATTACCTCAGTCTCTGACGTTACAGCCGCTCCTGCATACCGCTGGCCTTGGTGGACGTAGCTGCTTCCATCATTGAACCAGATGAGTTCTGTGTCGGGGAGCGGACGATCTTGCAGGTCCTCCCGCACCCCATGCACCTGAGCCAGTATCTCAGTGCACTCATGGGAGGGAGCATCCAAGTCTGGATTTGGCCGCAGTGAAGCAGGGTTTAAAGAGGTTGGGGGCAGAAAAGTTATTCTGAGGGGGTTTAACAGCAGTCCTTGATAGTGGGTGAGCCGGGCGTTACTCATCCATCAGTCCGGCGGCTGCTGGAGGACGCCTTCAATGGCATGCAGGGTTATAACGTGCAACTCTTGCCCCATGATAAGTTTATCAGCGTCTCGGACCATTAGGGCGGTCGCCGCGATTATCCGGAGGCAGGGTGGCCAGCCAGCAGCCACTGAATCTAATTTTTTTGACAAATAGGCAACTGGCCTCTGCCAGGGTCCTAGGTACTGTGTTAACACGGCTTTTGCAACACACTTACTTTCATCCACGTATAAGTGGAAGGGCTTGGAGACATCAGGGAGCCCCAGCGCAGGGGCTGATAATAAGGCAGTTTTGAGTTGCTGAAAGGCCAGCTCAGCCTCTTCCGTCCAATTGAAGGGCTGCCGTTCCTTTGTTGCCTGGTATAGGGGCTTGGCTAACTCAGCAAATCCGGGTATCCATAACCTACAGAACCCTGCCGACTCCAGGAATTCTCTCACTTGTCGTGTTGACTGGGGTCTAGGGATGCGTAGGACTGTTTCCTTTCGGGCTTTGGTTAGCCAGCGTTGCCCCCCTTTTAATAGGTACCCCAGATAAGTTACCTCCGACTTGCAGATCTGAGCCTTTGTTGCTGAGGCTCGGTAGCCTAGCTCCCCCAGAGTCTTCAAGAGGTCCTCAGTCCCTTGAACACAAGTTTCCGGGGATCTGGCTGCTATTAAGAGATCATCAACATATTGCAAAAGAGTTATTTCAGGGTGTTGCCGCCGGTACTCACCTAGATCTTCATGAAGGGTTTCATCGAACAGGGTTGGCGAGTTCTTGAACCCTTGTGGCAGCCTAGTCCATGTTAGCTGACCATTGATGCCCCTCTCAGGATCCGTCCATTGAAATGCAAAGAGTCCTTGACTTTTGGGAGCCAGAGGAAGGCTGAAGAAAGCGTCTTTTAGATCAAGAACGGTATACCACTGTTTTTCGGGATGTAAGGCACTCAGAAGGGTGTATGGATTGGGCACAGTGGGATGTATGTCCATGACCTTTTTATTAACTTCTCTTAAATCCTGTACTGGCCTGTAGTCCGTACTGTTGGGTTTACGAACAGGTAACAGTGGAGTATTCCAGGATGAGTGGCAAGCCCGTAGGACTCCCTGGTCTAGGAGTCGGCGGATATGGGGCGTAATTCCTTCTCTTGCCTCCAGGGGCATAGGATATTGCCGAACCCGAACCGGGTCCGTCCCTGGCTTAACTTCCACAAATATGGCAGGTCGATGTTTAGCTAGCCCTAAGCCCCCAGTTTCTGCCCACGCTTCAGGGAAATGCTGGAGCCAAGAGTCAATTTCCTGATTGAGGGGCTTTTGCTCTTGATGGAGTCTGTACTCATCTTCTAAGGTGACAGTCAGGATAGATATTGGCCTGTTTTGGGAATCAGTTATCTTGGGCCCTTCTGGCTCAAAGTGGATTTGGGCCCCCATTTTTGTCAGCAAGTCCCTCCCTAGTAGAGGGCAGGGGCTCTCTGGGATGACTAGGAAGGAATGGGAGACTTTTCCCGTTCCTAAGTCTACAGTCCTCTGGGTTGTCCAGGGGTATTTTTTTTGATGCCTGTGGCCCCGTGCACCCAGGATGTTTTCTTAGACATTTTTCCAATTGGTTTGGTTAGGACTGAGCGTTCCGCCCCAGTATCGACCAAGAAGCGAACTGGGGACCCCTCCACTTGCAAAGTTACCCTGGGTTCGGGGAGGGGGTCCGAACCTCGTCCTCCTTAGTCAGAGTCCTGGGTAACGAGTACGGAGGTAGGGTTAGCTGGTCTCCGTTTCTTTGGGCAGTCTTTAATCCAGTGACCACGTTCCTTGCAATAAGCACACTGATCCTTTTCTAATCCTTGCCTAGAGCCTTGCTTTTTCTGCTTTCTGCTTTGGCCATTCCCTGCCTGGGGGAAAGCTGCTACTAAGACTTTGGTCATTTCTTTGGTTGCCTTGAACTGTTTTTCTTCTGGAGTATCCTTATTATTATAAACTCGCTGGGCCATCTGAAGGAGGTCCTGAATCTGCTTTCCCTCTAAACCTTCTAATTTCTGGAGTTTTCTTTTAATATCTGGTGTTGCCTGGTTTACAAAGGACATTACTACTGCTGCCTGATTTTCCGGTGCTTCTGGGTCCATAGGGGTAAACTGTCTGAAGGCTTCCATTAATCTCTCTAAATACACAGCGGGGCTTTCTGTCTTACCTTGTAACACAGAATATACTTTAGCCAAATTGGTGGGCTTGCGAGCTGCAACCCGGAGACCCGCCATTAGAGTCTGGCGATAAATGAGCAGTCGTCCCCTACCTTCTGCCGTGTTGTAGTCCCATCTGGGCTGGGTCAAAGGAAAAGCCGCTTTAATGAGGTCAGGATTTGCAGTTGGCTGGCCGTCATCTCCTGGAACCAGCTTTCTGGCCTCAACTTGGATTCTTTCCCGCTCCTCCGTTGTGAACAGGATTCGGAAGAGCTGTTGACAGTCACCCCAGGTCGGCTGGTGAGTAAACATGACACTGTCTAACAACGAGGTTAGATCTTTGGGATTATCTGAGAACCGAGCATTTTGGGACTTCCAATTGTATAAATCACTGGTGGAAAAAGGCCAATACATGAGACGGGAGAGCCCGGTATCATCGAGGGATCCTATTTCTCTGAGAGGCAGGGCTACAGTGGAGTCAGGGAGTCGGGAAGCTTGGTCCCGCTGTACGCGGCCTCGCGTTCGGCCGGCCAGCCCCCCCCGGGTTACTTTCGCTCTCGGCTGCTTCCGCTTCTCGGTTTCCTTCTACGGAAGCACCACCCTGGGGGACTGGGTCCTGCGGGATAAGGTGCGGATATGGTGGGGGAAATGTGGGTTCTAACGTTAGGGGGTCCTGGCTGTCCGGCAGCACAGGGGCCGAGGGAGCAGAGGGAGTCCTTTGTCTTGTAGGTTGCGTTACTAGGACCTTGCAAGGCTCAAGGATGAATGGAGTTATCCAGGGCGGTGGGTCTTCCACAAGATTTTGCCACACTAGAATATAAGGAATTTGATCAGGATGTCCTGACTGCCCTGGCAGGAAAATCTTAGTTTTTACCTTAGTAATAATAGAGAGACAGAAAGTTCCTTCGGAGGGCCACCTTATGCCGAAAGAGGGCCACTCCGAACGGCAGAAAGTAACTAGCTTTCCCTTCTTTAGTTCTACGCTTAAGTTACACCCCCGAGCCTTCACATCTTTGAAATTGGTAACAAGGAGTGAGAGCGGCGTGCTCTGGTTGTTGCCCATCTTTGGACTGCTCCTACAAAGAGAAGGAGGAACGAAAATGAGTGTGAAGCAGAGGGGAGGATCCGACAGGTCCGGTCCTGGAAGGGGAAGAAAAGGTTTTATGTTTCGTTTTGGACTTACACTTAACATTTAACAATGACGGACAGACAGTGATAAACGATGATCTTTCGCGAGCGCGTGTCGGACTTCCAACCTGAGTCAGACGGGGCAACCAAGGATGGAGACCCCCAGATGGGCACTGGGGGACGTCTCCCACCAGTCCCAAGTGGCTGTCTTTTAGCGCGTCCGCCAAGACTGTGCCACTTACAGAACAGACCAATACAGATTACAGATTACGGATTTCGCGAAATTTCAGGGAGACAGACAGAGACAAAGACAGAGACAGTGACAAAGCCGGCTTACCTACAGATTAAGATCCATTGACTTGGGGGTCTGGTGGGCTTGGGGGAAATCCCGGACGAGCCCCCATTTGTTATGCCCAGACCGCTTATTCCCCGAAGAAGACCACCAGAGTCCAGAGTCAAAGCTAAGCAG
>NW_020258339.1:0-6423 GCF_003255815.1 Theropithecus gelada | reverse complement strand
TAAAGTATAATAATAATAAATAAATTTAAAAAAAGAATTCATAATAAAGCAGTTGCATATATTAAAAAAAAAAAAAGAAACATCAACAAATCAGACATGATTTCTGTCCTCACAAGGTTTCCAAAGTAGTGGGAAGATAGAGATTAAACAAATAAAAATGTAAATATTTAGATAGCAGTGAATCATAATGTACTATAGAGGGAAAGAATAAGATGCCATGAGAATGAAGAAGAGGTATCTATTTAATTGGAGGATGGATTTAGGAAAGTCTTCCCACAAAAAGGTGATCTAAACTGAAGCAAGAAGTGGGAATTAGCCAGATAAAGAGGGGCATTGACATAGAGTAAGAAAGCAAATTCAAAGCTTCAAGGCAAGAGAGAGTTTGCTATATAGGAGGAAAGAAAAGGCCAATGTGGTTAGATCTAGCAAATAAGAGACTTGAGATGAAGTAGGAGAAATAATTAAGGATAAGCCCATGCAGTATCTTATAGATCATATGAATGATGATTTTTATTCTAAGTGCAAAAATTTTTAAGGAGGCAACTGGTGTTTAAAATATCATTTTCCTGAAAAAGATATTTAGAATTCCTCAAATGTATTGACCATGAAAATTTATTTTAATGATAAATTTCCTGAGGAAATTTTGGAAAATATTTTGGCTAATACTTTAAGAAATCCTACTCTAATCAAGGACTGTGTATCAGTTAACAACTCCAATTGTACAGGACCAAAAACAGTAAAAGAGACTTCAATCTGTTCAAATACAATTATCAGCATCAGAAATATTCAGAAGTAGGGCTGCCAACGTAGATTTGCGGCTCAAAAGGTTATCAGTTTCCCTTGCTCTCTCGCTCTCTCTCTCTCTTTTTTATTTTTTATTTTATTTATTGATTTTTATTTGTTTTTGACACGGAGTCTCACTTTGTCACCCAGGCTGGAGTACAGTGGCGCGATCTCGGTTCACCGCAAGCTCCGTCTCCCGGGTTCTGGCCATTCTCAGGCCTCAGTCTCCCGAGTATCTGGGACTACAGGCACCCTGACCACCATGCCTGGCTAATTTTTTTTTTTTTTTTTTTTTTTTTAGTAGAGATGGGGTTTCACCGTGTTAGCCAGGATGGTCTCGATCTCCTGACCTCGTGATCCGTCCACCTCGGCCTCTCAAAGTGCTGAGATTACAGGCGTGAGCCACCGTGCCTGGCCCAGTTTCTCTTTATTGGTCCTTACTATTCCTATTTTGGTTTTATTCTGAGGCTCAATAATATAACCCCAGAATGCCAGGATTTTTCACTGTGGTTTACAAGGTAACTGAATCATCTCCTCATATGCTCCCAGACAGAATGCCAGTGAAAAAGAGAAACTTCTCTTGTAACATTTCGGAAAAATTCCATTGCATTTTGCTACCTATCATGGAAGTGCTTGATTTGGTTTGGATTTGTGTCCCCACCCAAATCTCATATTAAATTGTAATCCTCAATGTTAGAGGAGGGGTCTGGTAGGAGGTGATTGGATCATGGGGGTGCTTTTCCCTTTGCTGTTCTCATGGTAGTGAGTGAGTTCTCACAAGATCTGGTTGTTTAAAAATAAGTAACACCTCCCCCTTCACTCTCTTCCTCCTGCTCCTGCCATATGAGAGGTGCCTACTTTCCCTTCACCTTCCGCCATGACTGTAAGTTTCCTGAGGCCTCAGCAGCCACGCTTCCTGTACAACCTGCAGAACCCTAAGCCTATTAAACCCCCTTTTCTTATAGGATTACCCAATATCAGGTATTTTTTTATAGAAGTGCAAGAACAGACTAATACAATGCTCATCTGGGACCCAATCATTCATATCAAGGTATGGTACATGTTGATCAGTTTAGGCTTAAGTAACCTATAGCCTTGCCTATTTGGATTCCCACATATAAACCTGGGATAAATACTACAAGAAGAAACAATGCTGGAGAAGAAGAGCACAAAACTCAATTACAGATTTTTTTTTTAATTTTAGTGTTTAAAATTACATGAATATATTTTGAGTAATCATGTATTTCCTTTTGAAATATGGAAAGGAAATGCAATAAAGCTTCTAAAATAGCACTATCTAAAGGACTAAGTAGGGCACAAAACCAAAGTGCTTTTTGTTGCTTCTGGGTGGTTACAGAAAGTAGAAAACTTATGTGACAATGAAACAGGATACTTCTGTCATTACTACTACTTAATTCTTCACCCCTATCTATAACTACTACAGGGAGGTTATTCTATCTAGGCTAGTGAATTACTAAATAAATGAAGTTATGTGATTCATTTAAATTATTGCCTGCATCCCTACCATTTTGTGTTTCCAAATACATATACCTTTCACTGCATCAGACATATAGCTAAATTTGCTTAGACTTCTGCTCAAACATTTCTAAGGAAACTAGAAATGCATATGCCTTTATAAAACTACGAGTCTTAAGGATTATACAAGACGATTTCATGGTTAGATTCTTTGGCCAAAATGTTCTCCAGTCCATTTGGGATAGTAATAAATATTGGAATTTATAAGAGGCAGTGTGTCAAACTCCTAACCATATAAAATAAATTTTAAAAGTATAAAAGGAAAAAATGCTCTTCCATGAGATAAAAATATGGCCTGAGTGTATCAAAGTAGACTTAGTTAAATTGTGGAACCTGAATAAAAACTACAGGTCAAGGAAAAGCTATGACCCTTACAGCATCAACTAGTAACATATTTTTAGTCTTACAGATGTTGGTTAACACTTTTGGTCATTTAAACTTTGTTCTTCATTTTATGACCGTTGTACAAAAATAGCTGGGGCCATAGCAGGGAAGGAAATTGTCAGGGAGGATTTTGTGGATGGAATGAGAATTCAGGGAATTTTTTAAAAAGGGGTATGGAAATATGTGGCAGATAATCCTAACAGGGAGTCAAAAACAGGGGCAAAACAGCTTGACAGATAGAATCATATTGTCCTCACCTCAAAAACAGTCTCTATTTCCCACTAATACCAAGAAGTGTCCTGTAGCAAATTTCTAGACTGGTAGGCAACCAAAGCCAGATGGTGTTTTCTGATTTCATTCTAGGTATCTGTGTCCTTCCAAACATCCCTCTCATGTTACAGAAAGAAAACTAGATTTGCCTTTAGACATGAAGAGAAAGGAAAGTATGCTGATATTCTTTTTCTTCCGCTTCCTCTTTTTCTTCTTCCTATCCTTCTCCTACTACTTCTTCCTCTTTTTCTTCTTTTTGGTCCTTTTAAACTAGGAACATAGGTATGGAAGTTTGGATGCAGGTGGGTTTAAGCATAAATATTGTATGAAGGTACTTTAAAAAAGCAATCATGGAATATTAAAAATGTTAGCATACAATTTATATCTGTTAGTTGTCCAGTGACATTTTTGGAGAGTTAATGTACAGGCATACCTCAGAGATATGACTGGTTCAGATCCATACCACTATAATAAAGCAAATATCACAAAACATGTCACATGAACTTTTTGTTTTCCAAGTACCTATAAAAGTTATATTTATGCTCTACTGTCATCTATTAAGTGTACAATAGCATTATGTCTAAAAACACAATGTATATATCTTAATTAAACAAATACTTTATTGCTAAAACTATTACAAATCATTTGTGCCTTTAGCAAGTTCTGATGTTTTTGTTGGTGGAGGGTCTTGCCTGGATGTTGATGGCTGCTGACTAATCAGGGTGGTAGTTGCTGAAGGTGTGGGTGGCTGTGGCGATTTCATAAGACAACAGCAAAGTTTTCTGCATTGATTGACTCTTCCCTTCATGAAAGATCTCTCTATAGAATGAAATGCTGTTTCACAACGTTTTACCCGCAGTAGAAAATTTTCAAAATTACAGTCAATCCTCACAAACTCTGCCACTGCTTTAACAATGCTGTTTATGTAATATTCTAAATCCTTTGTTGCCATTTCAACAATGCACAGCATCTTAACCGGGAGTAGATTTTATCTCAATAAATCACTTTCTTTGGTCATCCATTGAACCAGCTCCTCATCCGTTCAAGTTTTATCGTTAGATTGCAGCAATGCAGTCACATCTTCAGCTCCACTTCTCATTCTAGTTCTCTTGCTATTTCTACCACACCTGCAGTTGCTTCTTCCACTGAAGTCTTGAACTTCTCAAAACCATCCATGAGGATTGGAACGTGTTAAAGTTGATATTTCCAAACTTGTGTTAATGTTAATATTTTCACCTCCTCCCATGAATGATGAATGTTCTTAGTGGCATCTAGAATGATAAATCCTTTCCAGAAGGTCTTCAGTTTACTTTTCCCAGGTATAGCCTTACAAAAGGCTGTAAGTATATGCTGAAAAATTTACAGTAAAAATTTACTATGTAATATATATTTTATAGTGTATATTAAAATTTTTATTATATTTTATAGAAGTAACCACAGTAATATAGTAATTTTATAGTATCTAAAATTTACTATTTACCATATATTTACTATTTACTTATACTAAAAATTTACTATAAGTAAATTTACCATACCTCTGGCAGTTATAGCCTTACAAAATTTATTTCTTAAATAGTAAGACTTGAAAGTCAAAATTATTTCTTAATCTGTGAGTTACCGAATGGATGTTGTGTCACCAGACATGAAAACAGCATTAATCTCCTTGTGTATCTCCATCAGAGTTCTTGAGTGAACACGTGGATTGTCAATGAGCAATAATATATTGAAGTAAATATTTTTTTCTGAGCAGTAGGTTTCAACAGTGGGATTAAAATATTCAGCAAGCCATGATGTTAACAGATGTGCTATTATTAAGGCTTTATTGGTGCCACTTGGCCATTTATGGAGTACAGGTACAGTAGATTTAGCATAATTCTTAAAGGTTTTAGAATTTTTGAAATGGTAAGTGAACATTGTCTTCAACTTGAAGTTACCAGCTACATTAGCGTCTGACAAGCTAGTAAGCCTGTTCTTTGAAGCTTTGAAACCAGGCATTGACTTTTCTTCTCTAGCTATGAAAGTCCTAGAGGGCATAATCTTCTAATATAAGGCTATTTCATCTACATTGAAATTCTATTGTTTGGTATGGCCATTTTACTTAAATCTGGATAACTTGCGGGAGCTTCTATATCAACACTTGCTGCTTCACCTTGCATTTTTATGTTACGGTCATGGCTTCTTGATTTAAACCTCATGAACCAACCTCTGCTAGCTTCAAGCTTTTCTTCTGTAACTTCCTCACTTCCCCAAGCCTTCATATAATTGGAGAGAGTTAGGGATTTTCTCTAGATTACGTTTTGGTTTAAGGGAATGCTGTGGCTGGTTTGATAATCTATCCAGGCCACTACAACTTTCTCCATATCAGCAATAAAGTTGTTTCACTTTCTTATCATTTGTGTGTTCACTGGAGAAGCACTTTTAATTTCCTTCAAGAACATTTCCTGTGCATTAGAAACTTGGATAACTGTTTAGCAAGAGGCTTAGTTTTTGACCTGTTTCAGCTTTCAACATGTCTTCTTCACTAAGCCTAATCATTTCTAGCTTTTAAAAATAGTACACATGATCATTTAATACACTCATATAATTTATACAAATCAAATCATTGTACTTGGAATATCCATTACCTAAATTAATTCATTACCTTTTATTTATACTAGAAACATTTAAATTTTTCTCTTCTAGCTACTTTGAAATGTATAAGTTTATTGTAAACTATAGTCATGCTATTAATCTATCCAATAATACTATGGCTTATTTCTTCTATCAAATTGTGTATTTTTAACCTGTTAATCAGCTTTAATTTATTTATTTATTTACTTATTTATCTTTATTTTTTTTATTATTATTATTATACTTTAAGTTCTAGGGTACATGTGCATAACGTGCAGGTTTGTTACATATGTATACTTGTGCCATGTTGGTGTGCTGCACCCATCAACTTGTCAGCACCCATCAACTCGTCATTTACATCAGGTATAACTCCCAATGCAATCCATCCCCCCTCCCCCCTCCCCATGATAGGCCCCGGTGTGTGATGTTCCCCTTCCCGAGTCCAAGTGATCTCATTGTTCAGTTCCCACCTATGAGTGAGAACATGCGGTGTTTGGTTTTCTGTTCTTGTGATAGTTTGCTAAGAATGATGGTTTCCAGCTGCATCCATGTCTCTACAAAGGACACAAACTCATCCTTTTTTATGGCTGCATAGTATTCCATGGTGTATATGTGCCACCTTTTCTTAATCCAGTCTGTCACTGATGGACATTTGGGTTGATTCCAAGTCTTTGCTATTGTGAATAGTGCCGCAATAAACATATGTGTGCATGTGTCTTTATAGCAGCATGATTTATAATCCTTTGGGTATATACCCAGTAATGGGATGGCTGGGTCATATGGTACATCTAGTTCTAGATCCTTGAGGAATCGCCATACTGTTTTCCATAATGGTTGAAC
>NW_020258338.1:0-6425 GCF_003255815.1 Theropithecus gelada | reverse complement strand
TAAGTATAATCATGCTGTAGGTAAATTTCACGAATATTTTAGCGTTTCAAGCTTACGGCTATTTTACAAACAGTTTATCTCATACTATCACAACCACTTTTTAAACATAATGTTTAGTTAAGTTTTTTTTGGCCAGGCGCGGTGGCTCATGCCTGTAATCCCAGAACTTTGGGAGGCCAACGTGGGTGGATCGCAAGGTCAGGAGATCCAGATCAGCCTGGCTAATACGGTGAAACCCCGTCTCTATTGAAAATACAAAACATTAGCTGGGCGTGGAGGCAGAGATAGATGGATAAAGGAGTATGAATGAATGAAGGAGGATAGATGAATGGATTAGTGGTGGATGGATGGTTGAAGGGGAGTATTTTTACACCCCAATAACATTCTACCTGAGAACCAAATCAAGAACACAATCCCATTTACAATAGCCACAAAGGAAATGAAATACCTGTGAATTCATCTAACCAAGGAAGTGAAAGATCTCTACAAGGAGAACTACAAAGCACTGCTGAAAGAAATCAGAGACAATACAAATAAATACATGAAAAAATGTTCCATGCTCATAGATTAGAATGATCAATATAGTTAAAATGGCCATACTGCCCAAAGCAATTTACAGGTTCAATGCAATTCTTATTAAGATACCAACATCATTTTTCACAGAATCAGAAAAATCTATTCTAAAATTCACTGGGAACCAAAAATAGAGCCCTAATAGCCAAAGCAATTGTAAGAAAAAAGAAAAAAAAAAGCCATAGGCATCCTGTTGCTTGACTTCAAACTACCCTACAGTATACAGCTACAATAATCAAAACAGCATGATACTGGTACAAAAGCAGACACATAGACCAGTGGAACAGAATGGAGAACCCAGAAATCAACCTGCACACCTATAACCATCTGACAAAATCAACACAAGTAAGCAGTAGGGAAAGGAGTCTCTATTTAAAGAATGATGGTGGAATATCTGCCTAGCCATATGCAGAAAAATAAAACTGGACATCTACCTCTCACCATACACAAAAATGAACTCAAGATGGATTAAAGATTTAAATCTATGATTACAAACTATAAAAATCCTAGAAGAAAACCTAGGAAATACCCTTCTAGACATAGGCTTTGGCAAATAATTTATGCTAAGTCCCCCAGAGCAATTGCAACAAAACCAAAAATTGATAATTGGGACCTAATTAAACTAAAGAGCTTTTGCACAGCAAAAGAAATTACCAACAGAGTAAACAGACACCCTACAAAATAGGAGAAAATATTTGCAAACTATGCATCTAAGGTCTAATATCCAGAATTTACAAGGAACTTAAATCAACGAGAAAAAAAATTAAGGAATGGGCAAAGGACACGAACACTTTTCAAAAGGAGACATACACGTGGTCAAACAAACAAAAATGCTCGACATTCCTAATCTTCAGAGAAATACAAATCAAAACAAAGATGAGGTACTATCTCACGCCAGTTAGAATGGCAATTATTTAAAAAGTCAAAAAATAACAGCTGTCAGTGAGGCTGCAGAGAAAAGAGAATGCTTATCTACTTTTGGTGGAAATGCAAGCTAGTTCAGCCACTGTGCAAAGCAGTTTGGCGATTTCCCAAAGACCTTAAAACAGAGCCACCATTCAATGCTGCAGTCCCATTACTGGTATACCCAAAGGAAAGTAATTCACTCTATCATAAGGACAAATGCACCTGTATGTTCACTGCAGCACTATTCACAATAGCAAGGACATAGAAACAACCTAAGTGCCCATCAACAGTGGACTGGATAAAGAATATGTGGTACATATACACCATGGAATACTACACAGCCATAAAAGGGATTGGAATCATGCCCTTTGCAGCAACATGGATGGAGCTGGTGGCCATTATCCTGAGTGACCTAACACAAGAACAGAAAACCAAATAACACACGTTCTCACTTACAGGTGGGAGCTAAACACTGAAGTCACATGATTGTAAAGGTGGTAACAATAGACACTAGGGATCACTAGATGAGAGAAGGAGGGAGGGAAGCATGTGCTGAAGAACCACCTGTTGTGCTTATGGCCTGGGAGATGGGATCACTGGGGCCCCAAACCTCAGTGTCACATAATCTACCCATGCAACAAACCTGCACATGTACCCTTTAATCTACAATAAAAGTTAAAATTAAAAAAGGACTTAACACCTGAAATAAAAAAGCAAAAAACTAAAAATAAAAGAAAGAAAACCAGCTTTTGTAAACAGAATTTGAAATTAGACATGTCTCCTGAAAGTTTCATCTGACTCTATGAACTGAGTTCACTTTCAAATGTCTGAGACACCAACTAAGTGAAGTAGCAAGGTGAAGTGCATAGAGAGGGCTGCCTCTTTTCTGGAGGCCAGCATTTCTCATCTCCAGCCAATTGTCAATATATAGAAATGAAAATTCAATATTGTCTGATCATGAAATTTTTCATCAAATGTTGGAAATTTTAATTTTTATGTGAAAGCTTCCAGTGACTTAAGTGATGACAATTACTTGAAAATGTTTCAAAACCCTCTCTAAAACTTGCTGTACTTCATCCAGATGTCTGTTACCTTGCTGTATCCAATCTCAGCTCTAAAGGTTTGCCTTATACTTTATGGATTCCACCTTTGCCTTTCATTTCTACTCACATTATGTTCTCAAAAGCATATTACTGGAATAAAATTACATGTTTGTATCAGAATGTTATATTGACATTCGTCTCCAAACACAAATTCCCAGGAAAAGAGTTTGCCAATGAGATGTTTTTTGAGATTGACATTTTTTTTTTTTTTTTTCCTGAGATGGAGTCTTCCTCTGTCTCCCAGGTTGGAGTGTAGTGGTGCCACCTTGGCTCACTGCAACCTCTGCCTCCTGGGTTCAAGTGATTCTTCTGCCTCAGCCTCCTGAGTAGCTGGGACTATACAGGCACGTGCCACCATGACTGGCTAACTTTTGTATTTTTAGTAGAGATGGGATTTCATCATATTGGCCAGGCTGGCCTTGAACTCCTGACCTCATGATCCGCCTGCCTCGGCTTCCCAAAGTGCTGAGATTACGGGCATGAGCCACTGTGCCCGGCCGAGATGGACTTTTATGCTCAGAACTGCATTTGGTTTTAAAAACTTGACATTCAGTATACTTAAATACCTAGTTTTTTTTGTACTTTTTTTTGTGTGTGTGTGTGTGTGTGTGTGTGTGTGTGTGTGAGACAGGGCCTTGCTTTGTCACCCAGGCTGAGTGCAGTGGTTCAACCATGTTTCACTACAGCCTTGACCTCCCTGGTTCAAGTGATCCTCCCACCTCAGACTCCCAAATAGCTGGGACTATAGGTATGCACCACCATGCCAAACTAAATTTTAAAATTCCTGCCCTTTCAATCAAGGGGTGATGGGGTATGTTTGTAGAGACAGGGTCTTGTTACGTTGCACAAGCTGGTTATGAACTCCTGGGCTCAAGTAATTCTCCCACCTCGGCTGGAATTATAGGCACGAGTCACCCTGCCTGGTCTTCTTTGTACTTCTCAGTTTAGTTTTAAAAATTCATATTCTATTTTCACATTTCAATAAAAGATTTTAAGGGGACTTTACTATATGATCTCAGTTTAAAACTTAATTAAACTCTAATATTTTATATTGGATTTATAATATATTTGACTTCCTTTTAAAATACTGTTTTGCAATTGTCTAATATAACAAATATTCCCAAGTAGATAAGCATTTTTATAAATTGAGTAAATTAAGCTTGTAGATATGAGAAATTTAAGTTCTTATATAATATTAAATATAAATGTCATAATATTTCAGCTTAAAATTCTAAATCTATATCGGCTGCTAAAATTTCAGTTTTTAATTTGGATTATAGTATTAATACATTAATATATATGAAGTACTGACAAATAGTTACAATGTTAGGTCAAAATATATGTATTTTTTAACAAAAACTATTAATTCCATGATTCAGATTTTCTTAAATACTTATGTGCCTAATACTAAATCTTGAGGTTAAGAAGATACTTCACAATGAAAGATACTACTATTTTATCTAAACAATTGTTTGTAACCTGGGCTGGCTGTGATTTTTATATATAACCAGAGCTATAGACCGTGGTACTTACTGCAGTGCTATCTGAGATGTCAAAAGAATACAAAGCCGTATTAATTATTCAGAATATAGGGGCGATATCCTACTTCTTAGGGCACTTATACTTCACATCCCCTGATTCAACTCACTACTATTACTGTGCTGGAGCTGGTCTATTCAGGTTCATGAGAAGTGACTGTTAAAATTTCAGGAATTGTGCAAGCCATTGTTAAATCTGGCCATTATACAATTATATAGCCCTACAATTAAACAAATTGTATTAAAAACAAAAAAATAAGTTGGAGATACAGGCATGAACAAAACATATGTACTTTTACAAAGCAATTCCTGTCCTTTCATTTCAGAGGGATGGGGTATGTTGGTCTCTTAAATCTGAGCCAAGATTTCTGAACCATTACCATCTCTGCTATAGAGTGACTGGTCCAGGCTGGCCCTGGACCGGTTATATGGGGTATGTATGGTTCTTCCTGTGTCCTTAAAAGGACAAGTGAGAGCTTCTGGAACCCCAGTACACCACACACAAGCCACAGGAATGGGAAACTCTCTTTAGGCTCACAAGGTTGAACACTTTCTACTGCTGCTGATGCATCATTATTCCACACTATTGCAGAAATGGCTGCATCTAGGATTTTCTTAGCTTTTTGTGCCCTTCATATTCAGGAAAAATTATTCAGACACTGTTAAAAATGGTAAGGGAGATTTATTCAAGACTATTGTAAGAGGGGTCACGACTTAGCAATAAAGAAGACAAATTGAGCTCAACTCCAAATACAACAAAGACAAGAGGTGGAAATTATAGCCAACAAGCACAATGAAGGCATCAGTGGATGCCAAATTACTAAGAGGAGAGGGCAGAGGGATTCTTGCTAAAGGCAGGCTAAGGATTTAGACATCAGGGGTGAGAAGTGAGGAACTTGATCAGATATCAAGGGTGAGGGATTCTCACTAAACTGAATTAGCAGGATTCTTATTAAAGACAGGCCAAAGTAGAGGCTTGGTCAAGAAGGCTCAGAGGAGCCTAACTAAAGTTTGGTCAAGGAGGAAATCTTTGTCACTCGTGCACCCAAGAAAGACAGTCATTAGCCCTGGAGTTCTTGAACTCCCCCATTCTCATCAGGATGTTTCTAAAATCTTTAACAACCACAATAGAAGAGGATAAATGAGAACGCTGGTGCCTAACTTCTTTGCTGTCATTCTGGCCTCTTTATGACTCCTTATTCTAGAAAATATGGGATTCATTTTCTTCTTCCATGTCATAAGTTCTTTTACCATGGGGCAGCAAGCCTCCTTGGAGAGACGTCATAATGGATGAGTGATTTTTGTTTCATTATAGAAGAAACTCTGACTCTTTCTGATATCACTTAATATCTGTGAGTTGTGGGAACAATTTGGAACTAATACTTTCTGAAGTAGAAAANAACTTGCCTCAGCAAAGTAGTCACCTTATTCTCAACCTCTCACATCTCACACTATTCGTACTAGCAAAAGTGAACTGCTCGTAAACCCTGCAAAGTTCACTCAAGGGTCTTACTTTCTTCACTTGCCGCTTCTCCTGCTAAACACGCAAACTCGTTATCTGTTCCTTCTGCCAAACACATAATCTTGTTAGATGTTCCTCCTGCCGAACATCATTCTTCTGTTCTTTTAGTTAGAAAAATTCTACTCCCTCTGCATGCTTACCTTAAATCCTTCCTACTTTTTTTAAAGCTTTCATTCCTCATCACATACTTAAAGTGTCTGGCACATATTTAATATAATAAATTTAAATCATAATTATAAGCTTCCAGTGGGTATCTATCACATGGTAAGCACCGAATAAATTAGCAAAATAATAAAAATGACAATGATGATAGATGATAACAAGCTCCTGACTGTATTTTTAATTGTGTTCTGAGGCATTAGAAAAATGCTTAGCATCTAAAAGATGTGATAGTTATCTGTTAAGTGGACAAGTGAGAAAGTGAATAAAAGGTTTTCTTTGAAAATTCTGTTGAAACAACACAACAATTAAATAGAGAGAGCTCTAGTGCATTATGAGCAACTTAATGATCAAAACTATGTCTATTCCACCTCTGTCTCCTGCAACTTACAAAACCTAACTTACAAAAGCTCTTTGATAAATGCGTACCAAACCAAAGGTGTCCTCATACAGTTTGGATTGTACAATGTGTTAGATGTCCACATCCAAGTAGCGTAGTAGCATTTTTGTCATTGTAAAACGTTTTTGTACTGAGAGGAGCCGGGCACATTCCTCAGCCCCGGGCTCAACACAAACAAGCCCAGTACAAACACATCCCATCCTCCCATCCCACCACATATCGCC
>NW_020258337.1:0-6428 GCF_003255815.1 Theropithecus gelada | reverse complement strand
GAGATTAACATCTGAGTCAGTGGACTGGGAGAGGCAGACCCACCCTCAATCTGGGTGGGCACCATGTAATCAACTGCCAGTTCTGCTAGAATAAAAGCAGGTAGAAGAATGTGGAGGGACTAGACTAAGTCTTCTGGCCTTCATCTTTCTCCCATGCTGGATGCTTCCTGTCTTCGAACATCAGACTCCAAATTCTTCAGCTTTTGGACTCAGACTTACACTAGTGGTTTGCCAAGGGCTATCGGACCTTTGACCACAGATTGAAGGCTGCACTGTTAGTTTCCCTACTTTTGAGGTTTTGGGACTCAGACTGGCTTCCTTGCTCCTCATCTTGCAGATGACTTATTGTGGGACTTTGCCTTCTGACTGTGAGAGTCAATACTCCTTAATAAACTCCCCTTCATTTATATATCTATCCTATTAGTTCTGTCCCTCTAGAGAACCCTAACACAATACCTTTAATAATTTTATTAAAATATAGTGTATGTTAAACATATCTGGAACCTAATAAGAAAACAATAAATATAATTTGCTCATAACGTGTTTAATCATTTATTTATATCACAAAATATTGTCATCCATTACACCTACAACAAAACTGAACTTGGTAAATAATTTTTAATCTTCCACTTTTTTGAGTCTTATTTTTCACAGTGTATTATTTCCAAACCACGTGATACAAACTTCCTACACAGACACTTTGGGCACCAGGTGGTTGCCCAATTCCTCATTTTCTAGGCTCGCTCTATGGCATGAGATGAATTACCTTTAATTGATTACATATTTATAGAGCACACACTGCACTTGAGATCCTCCAAGTCTATATCAATACCATTTACCCACACTTCAAACTAATTAACAAAATCCAGTTTTAGTACTTCATAGGTGTGACACACTACGCTAAGTGCTTTAATTAGAATATCTTAGCTCATTATCACAACATCACTCTGAGATACACTTTATTATTATTACACATAAATTAGTAATAAAGAAAACAGGTGGAGATAAATTGATTCTTTGCTCACTGTCACACAATGCAACCTGCAATTGGGCAATCCACAAATTGAGCTTAGACGTTTGAACCCTGAAAATTCTGCTAATAACTACCTCCTTGTCATGAGTGAAAGCACTTATCAAGGAAGCCAAACGACTGTTGTTCCCCGTCTGTGATCAGAGAAGGGAAGAGAGCCAACCCGAGAAGGCAACATATGAGCTGAGTGTTTGTCTTTTGTATCTTAGAATTTCCCAGCATTCTAAAATATAAAAAGGACATGATTTAGCAAATAAATAAGATCTTCATGAGTACAATAGAACAGAGAAAAGTAAAAAAATATATATATATTAAAGAGGTTTAATAAATATTAATATTAAAACACAAAAGTTAAGAATGTTTCACTAATTAATGGCCCTTGTGTAATTGAAATCTCAGCCTGTAGTTTTAATCAAGTTCCTGTTGCCATGCTCTTTGGAGGAATTTTAATAGGCAGAGCTCATTCTGCTTAGAGACTGGACAACGTGTAGAAAGATAAAGAGAACACTGTGATAGAGAGGGTGATTCTAATCTGATTTCAGAATTTGACCTCTTTCTCCTTAGGTCCGAGACATTCTCATTTGAAATTCAAGATCCCTTTACTGTAAACATGTTTAATTTTATAAAAAGTCTTAATCATTAAAATTAGAACAACTTCTTTAATGAGACAAAAAAGTTTAAGGGTAAAAACCAGAGGGATAAAAGGTCAATCTGACTTCAGACTGGCAGAAAAATTAAAAAAATAAAAATTCTATGTTGTACTGTCTTTGTCGTCAGTCAGCTCCTACAGTGTTTCAATGTCACACCCGCCATTTTAGAAACTTGCTTTCAAAGTGAAACAGTACTCACTATGAAATTGTTGAAAGCAGATTTGAAAGGATAAATCAGACATTTCTCTTTTTAATATGTCAACTTCATCTGTTTTCTTTTTCATCTGTTGCTATTAGAGACCATTGAGGAGGCAATTAGAGAAATTTGACTTAGACTTCAATTTTTCTTTTAAAGAAAATTTCCAATAATTCAGCTTATAGAATATGCCTTCAATGGTAGTTGGAAAATGATTTCTCTTTCCAGGTAGTCCTCTCAAAATTCAGATGGCTTCCCTTTTATGGTGGACTCTAATTAAATGAAGAAAGGCTAATAATAATTATAATGAAATAAAATGAGACTTCTTTCTCAATCATTAAAAAAATAAAAAACTGTGCCTTAACTTTCCTTTAAGAGCAACTTCTGTGAATTTAATTTTAAAGATATCATCCCAAAGATATCACCTTTCTCATATCGCCATTATTGTTTTCTTGTTTACATATGAAGAAACAAGAAAAAAAATAATTGGTGTGCCTCAGTTGTCAGGCAAAGGTTTTCATGTTTGAAATGGCAAATATACATGTTTTCATATTACATTCAATAGGAATGCAGGGTCTTAGGCAAGGTGGTCAAAGACAGGTGAAAGCTAAGTGTTCAGAGTTCAGCAGGAGCAAGGTTCAAGGGTACGGTATTAAGAGTTTCATACTTTTGGCCAGGCACGGTGGCTTATGCCTGCAATCCCAGTATTTTGGGAGGCTGAGGCAGGTGGATCACAAGGTCAGCGGTTCACGACAAGCCTGGCCAATATGGTGAAACCCCATCTCTACTAAAAATTAAAAAAAAAAAAAAAAAAAAAAAAGCCAGGCATGGTGGCGCATGCCTGTAATCCCAGCTACTCGGGAGGCTGAGGCAGGAGAATCGTTTGAACTCCGGAGGCGGAGGTTGCAGTGAGCCGAGATCACGCCATTGTACTCCAGCCTGGGCGACAGAGTGATACTTCTTCTCGGAAAAAAAAAAAAAAAAAAGAGTTTCATACTTTCATTCTCCCCAAAATATTGTCTAGGTGTATAGTTCAGGAAAAGAAAAAACGGAAAAGCATTCAAAGTTTGCTTCTCTCTTACTCATTTGATCCTCTGGAAACGTAGAAAACAATAGAAATTTGGGAGACAGGTGAGAAGCTTTATCCACTTTTGTTTTTTCTACCATAATCCCATAGTTTTAGTGTTATATGCTCCCATTTGAATTGGAACTCCATTTGAGCAGGAAAGAGGTTTGGATAACAGGCTGTCGGAGAGACTGAAGAGTCAGAGCTCCACAGAGAAGCTGCCTGCTTGTGACAGCTGGGCAAGCCGCTGTCCAGCTCCTGCCTGCTCACCCTCAAGAGTTTATGTTTAGATAAAATGAGGCATTCAAGTGGCTGTTTTGCGGAAATTATAAACAAAAACAAAAAAAAATTAAAAATATTGTAAGCAGTTGGATGGAAATAACACTGAAACTGCTCAGGGAACTTGGCTTTAAAAATGAATATTTTGACACCAACAAACAAACCTATAATAAGAAAGATGCACTACTTAGAGAACCCAGAAACTGATTTTCCAGGTGTAAGCATTCTATGCTTCTAACCGCCTGTAGCTCTGGAATGCATGAGATCATTACTAGGGGCAGAAAAAGCCTGTGGGCCTTGTACCCTCTTTGTCAGGAAATTTTCTAACATTAAAGCCCTGCCATGCAGAAAAATGGTGGATTTACTATTCTGTTTGATTCCCCATGTGTACAGTTTTTGCTGTGCCCTCACTACAAGTTTTTTGCTTAGAAAGTCTCAACGAGAATCATCTAAAGTCTGTTTTGTGAGTTGAGTAAATGGTTCTGTTGCTTTCCTACTTGACAGATTTTCCTGACTTCAATTTTTTGATGAAGTGGTCTTTAGACTCATAATCCCCCCAGGGCTTTTGTTCTGATCTCTCCATTACTAGCCATCTATTAACTTCCCAACCTCTTCAGCTCCTGGAGTGTTTCTAATTTTCTTAGTCCTTAATCCTTCCCTAGAAATGTATTCCTGCTTTGCAGAAATGCGAATTATGTCATTCATACTGAATCATCCCCTGGAGAGGATAAAATAGATTTACAAAAACATAGAGCCAGGTACACAGGGAACTTCTCTCCTCCAATTCCTACATTATATCTTTGAGTCATTAACATTTCTAGATTGTGCCTTCCCTACTGTCCTGGGGTGGTACAGGGCTTCAAACAAGACTTTCTACCCTGGACATTCTGCTGCCATCAGCAATTCAGGGGCGGCAAGTACTAAACTGGTTTCTGATTCAAGCAGAATAAGATTCTAGAGAGAATTCAGCATATATTAAAGGCAGGCCTTTTTTATAAACTCACAGAAAGGAAGCTATAAACCAGAATTTATGAAGGAATATTATGGAAAAAATATACGAAAACCCTTTGTCTGTAGTATCTTATTCTACTTTCTATATCCTGATGTTGTTCAGTGTACTCATGACTCCATAGACCAAATGTCATAAATTTTTATTTAGTAAAGTTTGAGTTCTTGCTAAATGCTAGGTGCTAGGAATTGAATGATGTATCATGTGTTAGGTAAAGTTGAAAAAACATAGATTCTGATGAAAAGAAGCTTGGTGTCTCATAAGAACGTGCACTTTCTAGTTACTAATAATCTATTAGAATACATCATTCAGAGTTGGTCTCTTATGCCCCATGTTCTAAGTACATTTTTTTTCCTTTTTCCTTTAAGATTTTCTTATCAGTGTCCCATTTTATTTTTTCTATAATAGTCTTAAGGATCTGATAAACTAATCTGATCCAAGGTGCTAATAAATAATTGTACCAATGTTT
This sequence comes from Theropithecus gelada, assembly GCF_003255815.1. NCBI lineage: Eukaryota > Metazoa > Chordata > Mammalia > Primates > Cercopithecidae > Theropithecus > Theropithecus gelada. The sequence continues at coordinate 1,729 of NW_020258337.1, read as the reverse complement.
GCCTCACCAAGTTAATTTAATTTTTTTAATTATGTAACTTAAAGAGGTTAAGTAACGTGTTGAAGTTACAGTGTCAGTAGAGAAAGCATTTTAAACTCCTTGCCCTTTTGTCATAAGACCTTATTTTGAAGTACTATTTATCCAACATTAGAGGTGGATAATCATTACTCACCATAAGGAATTGGCTTCTGGCAATAAAATATGAGTATTTATGCCTGAAAAATATTTCCTCTCTGAGACTTTATACTGGTTAAGTGCTCATATTGGAATTTTAGAGCTTTCTAGAAGAGTTCCCACCATTTACAAAATGGAAAAAAAAATTCAAAGTAAACTTGATCCATTAATCATGGATGACCAAACTCTATGAACTGGGAAAATGTGTTTCAGATATTTCAGATGTATTAAATCTAATATGATCTAGATCTATTGTGGTTTTTTTTTTTCACGTTGGTAGGAAAACAAACGAACACACAAACAAAAATAATCAGCTGACAGATGTACCCTTGACTAGCTTTCAGAGAAAGGGATCATGGGTTGAGTTTCAATTTTTTTTTTAATGAAAATCCTACATACTTTAAAATCTGCAAACCTGTTTAATCAAACTAAATCTGTAGAACAGGAGGATGGTTTTTGATATTAAAGTTTTAACTTTTCTTGGAGGCTACCTAAAAAGTTACATAGCTTGAAAATTTGGCACTAGGAAATGAAACTTGAAAAATATGATTCTGACAGGGTGCCAACATTTTATAGAGGCTAAAAGCAACCATTTTATTCAGAAGCTCAGCTTGGTGGTGAGCAACCTAGGACTTTGAAGACTAAATAGGAAGGCTCATCCTAGATTGACTTCTTTTCTTTTCTCCAGGATCCAAATGGGATACTTGAAATATCTACAAGTCGTTCATCTAAACAGCAGTGCATCATTACAAGAGCTAATTGCTCATTATTTTTGCAGCCTAGTTTAAAGGAAATACATGAAAGACTTCTCAGAGGGTTCATGTTTCAATTTTGAAGCCTGGGGTGAAAAGATTTAGACTGTGATCCATTGTGAGAGCTGACTAGCAAATAGAGCCTGTTGCAAACACCCACTGTGCCCCATGTTCTAAAAGAATACAAGCCCACTGTGTCAGCAGTTGTATCAGGCCCACATGAATGAACTTTCAGAATGACCATTTTATTATGTGTATCTAAAAATGAGACAAACCCATATGCCTGGGGTGTGGGTCTTCAGAAACGAGGAGGCATCAAGGCCTGTGGCTTGATTAAGCATTTTACCTTATTTTAGAAGGGATGGTGTCTGTGAGATCAAACTAAGACAGGTCCCTGCTTGTTCTCTATGAATCTGACATGCCTTCATACAGAGGGGATACTAATAGGCTGCAGAGCTATTAATGAAATTCAATTTCAAACCATNGATGATTACAGCAGCCCATTGAATCACAGGTTTGAAGCTATAATTATGAGAGCAGCATTCATCTTGATTATGTGCATCCTAGACATCAAGTTTAATGTGGTAAAATGTACATGATTTCTGGAGGCCATGACATGATAAATGAACTTAAGATTCCAAGAATAGTGATTTTCATCATACAGAGAGATGTTTAAAGAGAGCAGGTATCATTAACATTTAACAATATGAGGAAGAGTATAAAAATAGACATAAGGAGACAAAGAATTTTAAATTGCACCCAGAAGCAAGGTTATTGTAACTAGAGTTGATACTTATTGGTGG
>NW_020258336.1:0-6430 GCF_003255815.1 Theropithecus gelada | reverse complement strand
CCTTTTTTTTTTTTTTTTGAGACGGAGTCTCGCTCTGCCGCCCGGGCTGGAGTGCAATGGCCGGATCTCAGCTCACTGCAAGCTCCGCCTCCCGGGTTCACGCCATTCTCCTGCCTCAGCCTCCTAAGTAGCTGGGACTACAGGCACCCGCCACCACGCCCGGCTAGTTTTTTGTATTTTTTAGTAGAGACGGGGTTTCACCATGTTAGCCAGGATGGTCTCGATCTCCTGACCTCGTGATCCACCCGTCTCGGCCTCCCAAAGTGCTGGGATTACAGGCTTGAGCCACCGCGCCCGGCCTCTTTCTTTCTCTTTCTTTCTTTCTTTCTTTCTTTCTTTTTCTTTCTCTCTCTCTCTCCTTCCTTCCTTCCTTCTTCTCTTTCTCTTTCTTTTTTTTTCTTTTTTTGAGATCTCACTCTGTCACCCAGGCTAGAGTGCAGTGGTGCAATCATAGCTCCCTGTAACCTTGAACACGTGGGCTCAAGCGATCCTCCCACCTCAGGCTACCAAACAGCTAAGACTACAGAGATGCTAGCCATGCCCAGCTAATTAAAAAAAAAAAAAAAATTTTTGTTTTTTCTTTAGAGATGGGGGGTCTCAATATCTTGCACAGGTTGGTCTTGAACTCCTAGGCTCAAGCAATCCTCCTGCCTTGGCCTCCCAAAGTGCTGGGATTATAGGCATGAGCCACTGCAGCTGGCCCAGACAGAATCTCATTTCAGCCTGACAACAACTTTGTGACATCATTATTTTCATCTTAAACACTTAGGTCGATCCCAGATCAACCACTTGCCATCTGTGTGACCTGAGGGCAAGTGACCTTACCTTTCTGAGCCTCAGTTGCCTCATCTATAAAATGGGAATGATGCCAGTGCCTGCCTTGTAAGGATGAGCCCCGTGCCTAAAGCTCAGGGAGCCCTCTCTGCAAGCCTGTTTTAGTACAGCCTCCGGAAACATGCCCATGGATGTGAAAACTGGCATGCACATTCTGGCGCTTTTAAAAACATCTCGAAGCCTGTCCATAGATCTGGACCTCAAGGCTGGTTCAGTGCTAGCCCCCCATTTTACAGATGTGGAGAATGAGGCTTAGCAGGTCCCAGGCAAGTCGGTGGCAAAATTCACCATCTCCTGGGAGTCATCAGGTTCCTCTCAATCTGCCCCCACCAAATTTATCCCCTACTCTCTGCTTGAGGGTGCACATGGGGTGAGGGTGGGGGGCTTTTGTCTTACTCCCTCCCCCTCCTGAGGAGTCAGTAACCAACAGTGTCTGTGCCTGGAATATTAATGTCTCAGTAGCTTTTGTTTGGGGGGTTGAGGGTGGTGGGGGCGGGACTTTCTGGTCAGAGAGGGGCTGAGCTTGGGGACTGAGGCACTGGCCCTTTAAACTGTGTTGACAGCCAGGAGTCGTCACGGGGATGGTGCTTGGAAAAAGGGACAGGGGAGGGTTTGGGAAAGAGTGGCAGAGCAGGTAATGCGTAAGACCCAGGAATCCAGCCCCCAATTACCTCCTCTCCCAGGACCCAGGAGTCTAGGCTCCCAGCCCCTCCTCCATCAGGTTCCAGGAGTCTGGAACCCCGGTTTCTTTCCCCCTTAGACCCAAGAATTCAGCCCCCAACCACCTCCTCTCTCAGGTTCCCGAAATCCAGACCCCTAGCCCCCTTTTCGATCAGGACCCAGGAGTCTGGGCTTTCAGCAGCCCCTTCCTTCAAATCTAGGAGTCAGAGCCCCCAGCCCTGTCCCAGCTTAGACACAGGAGTCTGGGCCTCCAGCCCCCTCCTCCTTCAGGACCCAGGAGCCAGGGGTCCAGAGTACACAGCTGGTGGATGTTTCCACGGAGACTAAGCAGGGTGGGGGGAGCGCTTCCTGGGTCCTGAGTCAGCGAATACCCAAGGGAGTCTCAAGGTCATAGTTCCGGGAAGGTCACCACCACCCACTCTGTATCCGCTCCCCAGGGGGCTCCTGGCATCCTGCCTCCTTCCCCCTTCCTCCCCTAGGGAGGTGGTACATCCCTGCGTCCTGACCGAACCCCCCTCAGCCCCCCATCAATGGCGGAGTCCGAACATCCTCGCACAAAGCGTCAATTCTTCCCCAGCTCAGCCTTGTGAAGGCGCCTGTATTCGCAGGACCTAGGCTTCAGGGTCTCAGCCCCTCCTCCCTCAGAAACCTGGAGTGGAACCCCCCCGCCTCCAGCCCCTTCCTCCCTCAGGACCCAGGAGTCTGTATCCCCATCCCTTCCTCCCTCAAGACCTGGAGTGTGGACTCCCAGCCCCCTTTTCCTTCTGGACACAGGAGTTCCAGCCCTCGGCCCTCTCCTCCGTTAAACGCAGGAGTCTAAGACCCCAGCCCCCTTCTCCCTGAGACCCAGGAGTCTAAGACTCCAGCCACCTCCTCCCTGAGAAACAAGAGTCTAAGACCCCAGCCCCCTCCTCCCTCAGACTCAGGAGTCTAAGNCCCCAGCCCCCTCCTCCCTCAGACTCAGGAGTCTAAGACCCCAGCCCCCTCCTCCCTGGACCTAGGAGTCTAAGACCCCAGCCCCCTCCTTCCTAGACCTAGGAGTCTAAGACCCCAGGCCCCTGTCCCTCAGACCCAGGAGCCTAAGACCTCAGCCCCTTCCTCCTTGAGACCCAGGAGTCTAAGACCCCAGCTCCCTCCTCCATCAGACCCAGGAGTCCAGGCCCCCAGCCCCTCCTCTCCTGGAAACTTTTGACTCTAAGTCCCCAGTCCTCAACCCCTAGAACCAGAGTTCTGCCTTTCCTCAACCCTGTGTCCCCTCCCATCTGGGGACCTTGGCATCAGGTGGGGGCGTAGGGGTGAGTCAGCAGCCTCATATACAATGTCCCCGCTGTGGCCCCCACATTCCTGGGATATTCGGGACTCCCTGGATTCCAGGCCTCAGGCCCAGCCAGGGAGTGGGGAGTCCTCCAGAGGTCCTCCCTGGGTGTGGGGTACGGGAGGAATTCCTGCTCCGGGAAGGGTGCAGGCCTGCACTGAGCTCCCACTGTCCGAACCTCCACCCCCAGTGCCCTCTATTCACACCCCCTTCCCAGAAGAGCCCAGGCTCAGCGCCTGCCCCTTGCTCCACTGGGTGCCCATGGAGAAGCCTGTGTGCCCGCTCCCTGTGGGCCTGGGGTCTGCAAAGGCGGAAACCAGTGGGTGCTTGGGTCCTGGTGCCACAGGCCATTGGATGCTGGTGGGTCTGTCTCCAGGCCACCCCCCACCCCTCCCAGAGAGAGAAAGCTGCCTTTGTGTTCTCCAAGATGGGGACAGGCCAGGCTCGCACGACATTAACCCAGCCTCAGGCCCCAGCACTGCTGTGTCTAAGGTCTTGGAATCCATTGCAGAACCTCACCCCCACCCCCAGGCTCTGGGGACACAGGCGCCTGGCTCATGGGTGGGTGGGTGGGGGGGTCAGTGATAGAAACCTCCAAAACCTGTTCCTTGGGGTGACTCACAATGGAGGGAGGGTCCCCCTGTTCTCAGAGTGGTTGGTCAGAATTTTAGCAGGAAAAAGTGAGTCACCCTGGGAGGAAAACATTATTTGGGGATCAACAACTGCCCCCTCCACAAGGCCCCTCAACTCCTAACCACCTCTCTATTCTTTCTTTGTATTGGATATCTGTTTCCTCTGCTCCTTTCTGTTCTACCCAGTTTCTGGCTGCGGGTCCCCATTTCTGCCTGGGTGCATCTCTGCACAGTCAGCCCATCCCTCCGTCTCCCTTCCTCTCCTCTGCCCACCCTGGATCCTTCTTCTTTGGGCATAAATCTCATCATCTTCTTCTGGTATGCTCAGAAGATGAATGAAGCAGGAGAGAGAGAACATGTTTTTAAAAATGGCGCAAATGTACCCCATCTCCCCTGATTTCTGCTGGCTGGGCAAGGTGAGAGAGGAAGGAGTGACTAAGAGAGAAATGTGGGAACAACAGATACCCACTAAAATGTGGTGGCCAAGGCCACTCAGAAATATCCAATGGAAAGGAAAGCAGGAAGGATCCTCCAAGACCACATGCTATAGCTTCCTACCCCATGCTTTACAGAAGGGGAAAGTAAGGCCCAGAGAGGGACAAGGACTGATGCAAAGTTATACCAAAGGGTCCTGTGTAAGGCTTGGACCCAAGTTCCTTAGCTCCCAGTCGGGAGCTCTTCCCATGACACCAAGCTCAGTTTCTACTTGTAAAAGTCACATACCATTTACTTTAGAGAAAGTTTACAGAGAGGATTAGGGTGCCAGAAAGCAGTGACTTGGAAATCAAACGAGGGACAGGGCTGTAGACCTAACTCCCAGAAGCACCAGAGAAAGGCTTTTGCACGGAGCGGGTGGTCACCTTAAGCTATATTCTGATCCTGAGAATTCAAAGTCTGATGATTCTAAGCTGCCAAGATTCTAAATGTCATAGATATCAAAATCCAGGAACTCCAAGACATCAAGATTTCACGATTTTCAAGACGTCAAGATGCTAGCATGCTAACACCATCAAGGTTCTAGAACTTTAAAGTTGTCAAAATGCTAAAGCCTTCTGGATTCTAGAATCCTATAGATGTCAGTATTCTAGAGTACCCTCAGGTTCTTTGTTTACTGGATTCATTAGTTCCAGGATTCTATGAGCCTGGTGTCTAGCCTAAAAAATAAAGATAAATTAAAATTGATGGAAATGTCACTGGGGTACCAAAGTTCTCATCTGGGAAATTGTGGCGTGTCTGTTGCAAAGAAAGGAGGTAATGATGCAAGTTCTAAAGCAGTCACAGAAGACTAGAGAAGAAAGAAAGGCAGACAGTGAGAGGACAGCTTTGCCCCTCACCCTGGCCGAAGTGAAGGTGGCTCTGCCTCAAACCCTGGAGTGGGGAACGTGTAACCACACTCAACTTGCCAGAAAGCCCTTCACAGTCTGAGCTGGCGTTCCCTTTCAGGTCACTGAGTTCAACATCCTCACTTTACAGAAAGAGAAACAGAAGCCTGGAGAGAGGGAGGTGTTTACCATTGGCTGCAATGGCAAATGGCAGGAGCCAAGATTTAAGCCCAGGCTGCCAGCCCCGTGCCACCTGATCACAACTCCTCTCACCAATCTCTGCAGAACACCCAGCCCTCCTGCTTCTGCCCAGCCACCTTCCAATCCTCTGTTCCTTCCAAAAGTGGCCTTATCCACCAGGGAGGGGTGACCCGTGGCAGGTTCGAGACTCACACAGTGTGAGAGTGTGTGTGGGTGACATTTCCTGACCTTGTCCCCAGTTTCAGGGTCACCTGACCTTGGGGGTCTCCAGCTTCTCACAGTGTGTGATGAGGGTATGTGGATGGCTCCCTGGATGTCCCGGACAGGGGCTTCTCTGTGTCAAGCCTGGGTGTGTGAATGGGTGAGGAGGGTTTGGAGAGACATTCGCTGAATCCACGTGTGTGCCTACATGCCAAGGTCCCCCATTCTTACTTCCCTGCACACATGCACAGATGTTTCCCCCCCGGGCTCTTTAGACTGCCCTGCCTGACTGAATTCCTCTCCAGGGGCACAGAGGGATAGAGAGAGGGAGGAAGGAAGGATGGGAATGGGAGATCCCGGGATGGAGGCTGTAAGGGTAGAGAGAGGAGGCACAGCAGAAAGACAGGGATGGAGATAGTGGGACAGAGAAGGGGGAAGGAGACAGGTGACAGAAAGGGCTAGAGAAACGAGTGACAGAAAGGGGACAGAGAGACAAGGGGATGGGGCAGATAGGGGACAGAGGAAAAGGGACAGAAAAACAAGGGTGACAGCGAGACAGAGACAGGGACCAAGAATAGGGACAGAGAGGGAGGGCAGAAATCCGGGGGAAAGAGAATAGAGATGATGATGGAGGGGACAGAGTGACCCAGGAAAAGGGGACAGAGACCAGGGGACAGAGGTAAGGGACAAAGACAGAATAGATGAGGAACACGGAGGCAAGGAGAGAGGTAGACAGACAGAAGGAGGGACAGGACTTCGAGACTGAGGGACAGAGGACAAGGGTAGGGGGACGAGGAGCCGGACGGGGGGAAGGGGGGATTTAGAGACGGGCGGACAGAGGGACGCAGAGACTGGACAGGACAGCGGGACGGGCCTGGGGAAGGCGGACTCGTGTTGGGGGGGGTCTCGGGCCCTTTGTCCCCGCCGGGATCCGGCCTGCGCGGGTGGGGGGGCTGCGGCACGGCGGCCGGGGCCCGCGCCCCCTCCCCCGCTCGTCGCTCCCGGCTCCCGGCCCGCGCTGCGCTTTGTCCCGGGGAGGGGGCCCGGCCCGGCCCCGCGCGCATTGTTCGGCCTCTGCGGCCCCGAGGCGGCCGGGCTGTCACCACGGCGCGACCCCCGCCCCAGCCCGGCCGGCCGACCCCGGCCCCCGACCCTACCTGGCCCCGCCGCGGCCGCCCACAGCAGCAGCAGCGGCCACTGGAAGCGCCGGGCCCGGCCCATGGTGCCGCCGCCGCCGCCGCCGC
>NW_020258335.1:0-6433 GCF_003255815.1 Theropithecus gelada | reverse complement strand
CCAACAAGGCACAAGTATACATATGTAACAAACCTGCACGTTATGCACATGTACCCTACAACTTACAGTATAATAATAATAAATAAATTTAAAAAAAAAAAAAAAAAAAGTGGACAAAGGACATGAACAGACACTTCTCAAAAGAAGGCACGCATATGACCCACAAACATAAGAAAAAATGCTAAACATCACTAATAATTAGAGAAATGCAAATCAAAACCACAATGAGATACCACCTTACACCAGTCAGAATGGCTATTAACAATTCAAAAATAACAGATGCTGGTGAAGTTGCAAAGAAAAGGGAACGTTTATACACTGCTAATGAGAGTGTAAATTAGTTCTGCCAATGGGGAAAACATTTTGAAGATTTCTCAAGGAGTTTAAAACAGAACTACCATTTGACATAGCAATTTCTTTAGTAGGTATATACCCAAAGGAATATAAATCATTTTACTCTTAAGATATATATATATGTGTATGTCCATTGCAGCACTACTCACAATAGCAATGGCATGCAATCAACCTAGATGCCCATCACTGGTAGACTAAATAAATAAAATGTGCTACATACACACCATGGAATATTATACAGCCATAAAAAAATGAAACCGTGTCTTTTGCAGCAACATGGATGGAGCTGGAGACCATTGTCCTAAGAGAATTAACACAGGAAGAGAAAAACCAAATACAGCATGTTGTCACTTACAAGTGTAAGCTAAACATTGAGTACACATAGACATAAAGGAGAAAAAATAGACACAAGGGCCTACTTGAAGGTGGAGGGTATGAGGAGGTTAAGAACTGAAAAACTACCTTTTGGGTACTATTCTCATTACCTGGGTGATGAAATAATCTGCACACCAAACCTCCACAACATGTAATTTACCCATGTAACAAACCTCCACCTGCCCCCGTAAACCTAAAATAAATGTTGGAAAGAAAAATAAAATAAAATGCAGATTTCAATAGAGTAGGGCTGGGATAAGCCCAGAGATAGCACATGTCTAACAACCTGGGGTGATGCCAGTGCTGTGGCCCACTCGACCTCACCATATCTGATAGGCAGGTTCTGTGATATATTTTCAACTTTTCTCTTGAATTAAATAAAAAGAAATATGAGAATGAAATAAAACAGACAACAAGACACAATTCCTGCCTTCTGTCTTAGGATCCAGGAGGGGAGATAGACAAGAGCAGTGGATTAGGGATAAGAAAATGATGTATGAAATATATGGAGTAATTCCAATATGTAAAACTCTTAACAGATAGTTTTTATACATAACTACTAATGTTGAGAGAATGAAGTGACAAACAATACTTGGCCATAGAGTGAGTGAAATAAGGGTGGAGCTAAATTAACAGAGAATGTTTAGAAAGCAGTAACATTTTTATAAGGCAGATGCCTTGCATATCAAGGCAATTTGTTGCACAGAGCTCCCTTCAGCCATGCTTGAATTTAGGGATATTCACTCTATGAAGATGCTATGGCTGTCAAAACCTAAAATATATCATAGTGGGGCTTTAAAAGGAATAGATAATTATTAAAATATAATGAAATTAAGAAGTCCTCATAAAGAAAGCTTTTAAAAAGGAATATATGAGCCTCAAAAACATAATGAAATTAAGTGATTTTTAAAATCCTATTCATCAACCTAAAAATTTCTCGTGGTTCATTTGCTATAGCATTTAATGACTGCTCAGTATTCATCTTATAACATGGCAAACCAATGGTTCAAGCTTGTTCATTAATAGTCGCCAAGAGGGGAAGGGAAAAATTCAGAATGTTCAAGTAGATATAAAACTAGAGATTTAAAACAACACTAGAGCATTTAGACGGTTCCCAGTAGACATCTGTCAGCTAGCTGGCTATCTTCTGCCATAAATCTCCTGATTAAAAAGAAAATAAACGTTTCCACTGAGACATCAAACCATTAGAAAATCTAAACCTCAGCTTCCTAGTTGGCCTTAAGGCTTCTGAATTCTTCATGACAAAATATGTAAGGAATGTATTACAAGTGTTCTTTCTTTGAAATGTGTAGAATAATGTGGTTATTTCTTATGTAGGCTTCTATTTCAAAACAGGGACATTTAGTTATAGAAAATAATGAGGAATAATATTATATTATCTTGTAAAATTATGTCAGAGTCACTCCGACTAGTCTGGTTGACAATTAATGGGGGATAGAAGGTGAAATAAAGTCAAACAAAAGCACAGAACCCTAGACACAAAAGAACCCCTAGTAGCACAAAGGAGAGATGAAGAAGGGGCTTTACAGGGTACTCTAGAAGCATACTAAAATTGCAAAAATGTAACAAAGTTATATTTGTCTGCTCCTATATTTTAATGATTGATTTTTTATTACACCTTATCCATGGAATAAATGCACTCTTTTCTTAAACTAGATAATAAAGTATTAATAGGTGAAATAGTCATCTTCTCCCTCTGGGGAAAAAAAACAAAACAACTCATTAAAGCTTACATGAACGTACTTCATAATTTGATTAGCAGCTTTGGTTTTTTTCCTGCAAACTTCCTGGTAAAGTTATTAATCATAAGTTAAGTGCCTTAAAAGACAGGCAATTAGAGGAAAGAAGTAAATAATTACATAAACAACTAAATATTCCAAATATTGAATACTCACCAATTAATTAACAGTAAAGTAAAAGTATCAAGTCCCCATGGACTTAAAATTCATATTCTTATTAGCAAAGCAAACTTGTCATATAACATTGCTAAAGGTGATAATTTGTTAATCAATATAAAGCAACTAATATAATGGAGTGTATAATCCATTAATAGAAAACACAGAGAAGCTATAAAATAAGAAAATCTGCCACAGATATAGGAGAAAAGGAAAAATGTAATGCAAGATTTGTAACAGGTAAGCAGAGATTACCATTATGTGTACAAGCACATGAAAATCCAACCTGTAAACAAAGCAACATTTCCCCTATCATCTCGCAAAACTTCTAATTAATTTAATTAATAATTGTGCATATTAAAGGACTATAAATTTAAACACTATTTGTAACAAAATTATATTTTAGCAAAGACGGGATAAATGGGTCCTTTCTTTCTTTGCAGATGGAAATATAAATTGGTAAAAACATTTTTGGAAAGAAATAGCATTTATTGTTTTTTTTTTTTTTTTTTTTTTTTTTTTGAGACGGAGTCTGGCTCTGTCGCCCAGGCTGGAGTGCAGTGGCCGGATCTCAGCTTTTATTAAAAATAAGATTTTTGACCTATTTTCTCAAAAATATCATATACTTCGAACTAGTAATTTCTCCACTGGACACTCTTTTAAATACCCCATATTGAGAAAAGGCTTACCTTAAGGTAAGAGATATTATGACACTATTTTTTAAAATTACAATGTCTACTTACATATGCACTATGATTGTAACTGGTTTTTAACTTATTCATATACAAGCACTGGAAAAAACATGCGCAAATGTGGGAATTTTCATTGTGTTTCTCTAATTAGTTTTGTGATTTTTATATAGTAACTAGAAATAGTATCTATTATCTAAACAATGGGGAAGATATGTGTTTTAATTTAAAGTAATAAGAAAATCACCAATAAATAGTGATACGGACTAAATTTCTGACTCATCTGCTATTTGTGCCGATGTGTATGTGAGCACATGGCACGCACACAGTCATGAAAACCATGCAAACATAGACCAATAGACCCAAAGAACTGTCAAGGGTTATTCATAAAATGAAATAAATGAGAAAAAAAAGGAAGACAGAATTCTCCATTAAAACGAAGCCTGAATTAAGTAATCTGCTTCCAAAATTCTAACTTTTACTAGTCTCTAGTATTACAGACTCCAGAAAGATAAAAGTTTGCCTCAAATATGAAATTATTTTAAAACTTCACATTCTTTTGAAGAAAATGGCTAACTTTTCAAACCTGGACTCGTAACCAAAATTCAGGAACTATCTCTTTCTAGTTGTATATGTGGATTTTGTTTCAAACAAATACAACCTTAAATCCATCAGGACCATATTTAAAAGTGATTATTGAAAGTGGAAAAGAGTACTCACTTCTAACTATTCTCACCATTGCAGCCTGTATTTCCCTCAAATCCAGTTAAATCTTTAGAAAAGAAAAAACACCAATAAATTGTATATTCATCTCATGTAAATAAACTTTAATGTATTGAAATCATACATACTTCAACCCCAGAACATTATTTTTTTAATATGATTTAGATTAAAATCACATGCAACTTGAGGTATCTGAAACCCTTAGTGATTTTTGCTTTAGAAAAGCAATGTCTCCTATCAATGGTGCACAACGATTTGAAAAAAATCATGATTGACAGGCAAGAGAAAGAAATAAAGGTATTAGAATAGGAAGAGAGGAAGTCAAACTATCTTCATTCGCAGGTAACATGATCCTATATCTAGAAAACTCCATCATCTCAGCCCAAAAGCTTCTTAATCTGATAAGCAACTTTAGCAAAGTTTCAGGATACAAAATCAATGTGCAAAAATTGCTAGCATTCCTATACACCAACAACAGGCATACAACCTAATCATGAATGAACTCCCATTCACAACAGCCACAAAAAGAATAAAATACTTAGAAATACAGCCAACAAGGGAAATGAAGGACCTCTTCAAGGAGAACTATAAAGCACTGCTAAAATAAATCAGAGATGACACAAACAAATGGAAAAACATTCCATGCTCACAGATAGGAAGAATCAATATCGTGAAAATGGTCATCCTGCCTAAAGCAATTTATAGATTCAATGCTATTTTCATTAAACTACCATTGACATTCCTCACAGAATTAGAAAAAAGAATTTTAAAATTCATATGGAACCAAAAAAGAGCCCGAATTGCCAAGAAAATCCTAAGCAAAAAGAAAAAAAAAAGCTGGAGGCTTCACGCTACCCGATGCCAAACTATACTACACAGCTAAAGTAACCAAAACAGCATGGTACTGGTACAAGAACAGACACCAGAAATAAGACTGCACACATACAACTATCCAATCTTTGACAAACCTGACAAAAACGAACAATGGGGAAAGGATTCCCTATTTAATAAATAGTGCTGGGAGAACTGGCTAGTCATATGCAGAAAATTGAAAATGGACCTTACACCATATATAAAAATCAACTCAAGATGGATTAAAGATTTGAATACAAACCCAAAACTATAAAACCCCTAGGAGAAAACCCAGGCAATACCATTCAGGACATAGGCACAGGCCAAGAATCCATGACAAAGATGCCAAAGCAATTGCAACAAAAGCAAAAATTGACAAATGGGATCTAATTAAACTAAAGAGTTTCTCCACAAAAAAATAAATTATCAACAAAATAAACAGACAGCCTACAGAATGGGAAAAAAATTTTTGTAATCTAGCCATCTGACAAAAGCCTAATATCTAACCTCTATGAGGAACTGAAGCAAATTTACAAGCCAAAAACAACATCATCAAAAAGTGCACAAAGGACATGAACAGACATTTTCTTTTTTTTTTTTTTCTTTTCTTTTTTTCTATTATACTTTAAGTTCTAGGGTACATGTGCATAACGTGCAGGTTTGTTACATATGTATACTTGTGCCATGTTGGTGTGCTGCACCCATCAACTCGTCAGCACCCATCAACTCATCATTTACATCAGGTATAACTCTCAATGCCATCCCTCCCTCTCCCCCCTCCCCATAATAGGCCCCGGGGTGTGATGTTCCCCTTCCAGAATCTAAGTGATCTTATTGTTCAATTCCCACCTATGAGTGAGAACATGCGGTGTTTGGTTTTCTGTTCTTGCGATAGTTTGCTGAGAATGATGGTTTCCAGCTGCATCCATGACCCTACAAAGGACACGAACTCATCCTTTTTGATGGCTGCATAGTATTCCATGGTGTATATATGCTATTTTTTCTTAATCCAGTCTGTCACTGATGGACATTTGGGGTGATCCCAAGTCTTTGCTATTGCGAATAGTGCCACAATAAACATACATGTGCATGTGTCTTAATAGCAGCATGATTTATAATCCTTTGGGTATATACCCAGTAATGAGATGGCTGGGTCATATGCTATTTCTAGTTCTAGATCCTTGAGGAATTGCCATACTGTTTTCCATAATGGTTGAACCAGTTTACAATCCCACCAACAGTGTAAAAGTGTTCCTATTTCTCCACATCCTCTCCAGCACCTGTTGTTTCCTGACTTTTTAATGATTGTCATTCTAACTGGTGTAAGATGGTATCACATTGTGGTTTTGATTTGCATTTCTCTGATGGCCAGTGATGACGAGCATTTTTTCATGTATCTGTTGGCTGTGTGCATGTCTTCTTTTGAGAAATGTCCGTTCATATCCTTTGCCCACTTTTGGATGGGGTTGTTTGTTTTTTGTAAATTTGTTTGAGTTCTTTGTAGGTTCTGGATATTAGCCCTTT
>NW_020258334.1:0-6434 GCF_003255815.1 Theropithecus gelada | reverse complement strand
GCCATTAAGAGAGACTTGATCAGAGCACTGTCTTGTCTTCATTTCTCGTATCTCTTGTTCCCCAAATTCCCACCCCCTCTTCCAGGGCCTGCAGTGACAATCCCGCGGGCCGGGATACATGGCGCCCAAACAGGGACCTGGAAACGAGGGACTCCGTGAGGAAGAGGACGCCAAAGGACGGTCGACCGTTAACAAGGACAAAAGAAATTAAACTTTTTCGATCACCACGGGAACCTGCTGCGTCAGAATCGAAGGTAAGTGGCGCGTCCGAAATGGGACAAGAATTAAGTCAGCATCAAATTTATGTAGGACAATTAAAAGAGGCTTTAAAGATACGAGGAGTAAAGGTTAAAGGTAATGATTTGTTTAAATTTTTTGATTTTGTAAAAGATACTTGCCCTTGGTTCCCACAGGAAGGAACTATTGATATCAAAATATGGCGTAGAGTAGAGGATTGTCTTCAGGATTATTATAATACTTTTGGGCCAGAAAAAATTCCTGTGACCGCTTTCTCTTATTGGAACCTCATTAGAGATTTAATAGATAAGAAGGAGGCCGATCCGCAAGTCATGGCTGCGGTCGCTCAGACAGAGCATATTTTAAAGGTTAGCTCCCGCTCTAACCTTACAAAGCCTCCGCAAGATACGGAGGAGGATCTCATTTCCCTCGAGAGTGATCATGAGGAAATCAAGTCTCCTTCTGTAACAGATAAAGAAATGCCACACGAAAACAAACAAAAAAAATACCCAATTTTACAGATGCTTCAAAAAGAGGAGGAAATTAATAAGCCTAATCAATCAGAGATAAATTGGGATGATTTAGAGGAAGAGGCAGCTAAATATCACAACCCTGATTTGCCTCCCTTTACTTCATACCCGCCTCCATATAATAAGACACATAATGAGGCTTCTGCGCCCATTGTTATGGCAGCAATAGATCCCAAAGAAGAATTAAAACAAAAAATTGCTCAACTAGAGGAACAAATTAAACTTGAAGAGTTACATCAATCATTGATAATTAGGCTCCAAAAGCTAAAGACAGGAAATGAAAAAATACCCAACTCAGACGCTATGGAGGGTTCCTTGCGCCCATCTCAGCGGCCTGGACAACATGTTCCAAGAGGGGGGTTAGTTGCTAGTCGACATAGAGAAGACCCCTCCCCCAAAGACGTTTTTCCGGTCACTGAAACCATAGATGAACAGGGACGGGCTTGGAGGCATCATACTGGATTTGACTTTACTATTATAAAAGAGTTAAAGACTGCTGCCTCTCAGTATGGGGCTACTTCTCCATATACTCTTGCTATAGTGGAATCTGTAGCTGAGAATTGGCTCACTCCTACAGACTGGAATACCTTAGTTAGGGCAGTCCTTTCTGGGGGAGACCACTTAATTTGGAAGTCAGAGTTCTTTGAAAATTGTAGAGATACAGCTAAAAGAAATCAACAGGCAGGAAATGGTTGGGATTTTGATATGTTAACTGGTTCAGGTAATTATGCAGACACTCAGGTCCAAATGCAATATGACCCTGGATTGTTCTCACAAATCCAGGCTGCTGCTACAAAAGCCTGGAGAAAACTTCCCATTAAAGGAGATCCAGGGGCCTCGCTCACAGCGGTTAAACAAGGACCCGATGAGCCATTTTCAGACTTTGTGCATAGACTTATGACCACGGCAGGTAGAATCTTTGGAAATGCAGAAATGGGTGTAGATTATGTTAAACAGTTAGCTTATGAAAACGCTAACCCCGCCTGCCAAGTGGCAATCAGACCTTATCGAAAGAAAACCGATTTAACAGGATACATTCGTCTTTGTTCAGATATTGGGCCCTCATATCAACAAGGCCTAGCAATGGCCGCCGCTTTTAGCGGCCAAACAGTAAGAGACTTCCTCATTAACAAAGGTAAAGATAAAGGGGGATGTTTTAGATGTGGTAAAAAGGGACACTTTGCAAAAGATTGCCATGAAAACCAAAATAAAAATCCAGAATTAAAAATCCCAGGCCTTTGCCCAAGGTGTAAAAGAGGAAGGCACTGGGCAAACGAATGTAAATCTAAAACTGACAGTCAAGGAAATCCTTTATCCCCCAGGCAGGGAAACGGGATGAGGGGCCAGTCCCAGGCCCCGAAACAAGCATATGGGGCAGTCAGCTTTGTTCCAGCCAGCAACAGCAATCTATTTCAAAACTTAGTAGAGCAACCCCAGGAAGTGCAGGACTGGACCTCAGTTCCACCTCCCACACAGTACTAACACCTGAAATGGGACCACAAACCTTAAATACCGGAATATATGGACCTTTACCACCTAACACTTTTGGGCTACTTTTGGGAAGAAGTAGTGTCACCATGAGAGGCTTACAAGTCCTCCCTGGAGTTATCGATAATGATTATGAAGGAGAAATTAAAATTATGGCCAGAGCTATTGATAGTATTATTACTGTCCCTCAGGGAGTTAGAATAGCTCAGTTAATCCTGCTACCTTTGGTTAAAACAGATAATAATATCCAATACTCTAATAGAGATATAAAAGGTTTTGGATCATCAGATATATATTGGGTGCAACCAGTTACAAATCAAAAACCCTCTCTAACCTTATGGTTAGACAGGAAGGCATTCACTGGACTAATAGACACAGGGGCTGATGTAACTATCATTAAACAGGAAGATTGGCCCTCTCATTGGCCTACCACAGAGACTTTAACTCACCTGAGAGGAATTGGGCAAAGCAGTAATCCTAAACAAAGTTCTAAATACCTAACATGGACAGATAAAGAAAACAATTCAGGCCTCATTAAGCCATTTGTCATCCCTTACCTACCTGTTAACCTTTGGGGGCGAGATCTGCTTTCTCAAATGAAAATTATAATGTGTAGTCCAAATGATATAGTTACTGCACAAATGTTAACTCAAGGATACACCCCTGGTAAAGGTCTTGGAAAAGGAGAAAACGGTATTTCACAGCCTATACTAGTTTCAGGACAATTTGATAAAAAGGGGTTTGGAAATTTTTAGCTCAGGCCACTGACATACCTGCACCCCAAAGGTGCGCTGACCCCATTACTTGGAAGTCAGATGAGCCCGTTTGGGTTGATCAGTGGCCTTTACTCAATGATAAACTAAGTGCTGCCCAACAGTTAGTGCAGGAACAACTAGTAGCAGGACATATTGTAGAAAGTAATTCTCCTTGGAATACACCTATTTTTGTTATTAAAAAGAAGTCTGGTAAATGGAGACTCTTACAAGATTTAAGAGCAGTAAATATCACTATGGTCCTTATGGGTACCTTACAACCAGGATTGCCTTCACCGGTTGCAATTCCTCAAAAATATTTTAAAATCATTATTGACCTTAAAGACTGCTTTTTTACAATTCCCCTTCACCCTGCTGACCAAAAAAGATTTGCCTTTAGTCTTCCATCTACAAATTTTAGACAACCAATGAAGCGCTATCAATGGAAAGTCTTACCTCCGGGTATGGCCAATAGTCCTACCTTGTGTCAAAAATATGTAGCTGCTGCTATAGAGCCAGTCAGAAAAACATGGACACAAATGTATATTATACATTATATGGATGATATTTTAATAGCAGGAGAAATTGGCGAACAAGTCTTACAGTGCTTTGCCCAACTCAAACAGGAGTTAACAGCAGCTGGACTACAAATAGCCCCAGAAAAAGTACAATTACAAGATCCATACACCTATCTTGGTTTCCAAATTAATGGACCCAAAATCATTAATCAAAAGGCCGTTATACGTCGTGATCATTTAAAAACTTTAAATGATTTCCAAAAATTACTGGGAGACATAAATTGGTTTTGGCCATACTTAAAACTCACTACAGGAGAGTTAAAACCTCTTTTCGATATATTAAAAGGAGACTCTAATCCAAAATCTCCCGGGTCCATTACTAAAGAAGCATTAATAGCACTCCAAAAGGTAGAATATGCCATTGCAACACAATTTGTTACCAGTATTGATTATTCTCAGCCATTAATATTCATTATTTTTAACACAACAATGACCCCTACTGGCTTATTCTGGCAGAACAATCCCATTATGTGGGTACACCTGCCCTCCTCCCCTAAAAAGGTTTTGTTACCTTATTATGATGCCATAGCTGATCTAATTATCTTGGGAAGAGAAAACAGTAGAAAGTACTTTGGAATAGAACCCTCTACCATTATACAGCCCTACACTCAATCACACATCCATTGGCTGTTACAAAATGCGGAAGCCTGGCCAATTGCTTGCACTTCTTACACTGGCACAATTGACAACCATTACCCACCTAACAAACTCATTCAATTTTGCAAACTTCATGCGTTTGTGTTTCCCCATATCACCAGTAAAGAACCCCTCAATGACGCATTACTAATTTTCACTGATGGATCTTCCACAGGACTTGCCGCTTACACTTACAATAATGTAGTCGTTAAATTCCAGACCACTTATACATCAGCTCAGCTGGTCGAGTTGCAAGCTATAATCGCAGCATTATCAGCTTTTCCTTGTCAGCCACTTAACATTTACACAGACAGCGCCTACCTGGCTCATTCAATACCCCTCTTAGAGACCGTGCCTCAAATTAAACATATTTCATACACAGCTAACCTATTTTTACAATGTCAACAACTTATTCAGAAAAGGACTACTCCCTTTTTTCTTGGGTATATCAGAGCACATTCAGGATTACCGGGACCTTTAACACAAGGTAACGCAACAGCTGACGTGGCAACAAAAACTATAGCCACAGTCACTACAGACAATTTACAACAAGCACAAAAAGCACATGCCTTACATCATTTAAACGCCCAAACCTTAAGGCTTATGTTTAAACTTACCAGAGAACAAGCTCGACAAATAGTTAAACAATGCGCCAATTGCATAACGTATTTACCTGTTCCTCATCTGGGAGTCAACCCCCGAGGACTCATCCCCAACGAAATTTGGCAAATGGACGTTACTCACCACTTAGAATTCGGTCAACTAAAATATATCCATGTATGCATAGACACCTATAGTGGATTCATTATTGCAACTCTCCAAACAGGAGAGGCCACCAAACATGTCATAGCTCATTTATTACATTGCTTTTCTATTTTAGGAATACCCAAACAAATCAAAACAGATAATGGCCCTGGTTATATAGCCAAAACCTTTTTACAATTCTGTAATACCCTACAAATTAAACATACACAAGCATTCCCTACAATCCCCAAGGACAAGGTATAGTAGAAAGAGCTCATCTGTCATTAAAAACTGGTATCACAAAATTAAAAGGGGGGAGCTGGTACCCCGTGAAGGGTACCCCTAGAAACATACTCAATCATGCCCTGTTTATCCTTAATTTTGAAAATTTGGACAGTCATGGAAAATCTGCTGCCGATCGTTTCTGGCATCCTGAATCTCAAAAACAGTTTGCAATGGTAAAATGGAAAGACCCACTTGATAATTCATGGCATGGCCCCGATCCAGTTTTAATTTGGGTAAGAGGCTCAGTATGCATCTTCTCACAAAGAAATGATGCAGCCAGATGGCTGCCTGAAAGATTGGTAAGACAAATAAATCATAACCATTGTCAGTCCAGGGAAGATAAATCTCCCTGAGAAGTTTCTTCCTTTTTGTTTTTCAGAAAATGAAGCCTAACATGAGATTCCTTTGGAAAGTAATCGCTTTATATAGCATAGTGACAGTCTATGCAGGTTTTGGTGACCCTCGTAAAGCAAGAGAATTAATACGAAAACGATACGGCCAGCCTTGTGACTGCAGAGGGAGACAAATATCTGAACCTCCGTCAGACAGAATTACCCAGGTGACTTGCTCGGGCAAGACAGCTTACCTAATGCCAGACCAGTCATGGAAATGAAAAGTGCTGTTTTTACGCCAACAAATCCGGAATCGTCAGAGATAAGATCAAGACTTTACAAGAAGAACTAGAAAAGCGCAGAAAAGGTCTGGCTGCCAATCCATTGTGGACTGGACTCGATGGACTTCTCCCCTATCTCCTGCCATTTCTTGGTCCTTTACTCACTCTTCTACTCTTTTTCACTCTCGGGCCTATAATCCTTAATAAGCTCATGGCATTCATCAGACAACAAATCGAGGCCTTTCAGGCCAAACCTATACAGGTCCATTATCATCGCCTTGAGATGACTGAAAATGGTGAGTCTTATTTGCCTTAATAAGACCACCTCCCCTGTGTGCTGAACTGGACAGTCAATGACAGGTAAGAGGACACTATCCCCATCGGAGCCTAAGACAGGAGGGCCGCCTTTGCTGCTGCCTTATCCCATGACGGGCCTAGAAGGTGGGGATGAGTTGACCCAACCTAAGACAGGCGCAGTTCCCGAGGGGTCGTTTTCTCATCATAAAACAATTAAAAGGGGGACCTGTCCGGAGCTGCACGCCCCGGCCATAGCGAATAATAATTGACGATT